>NW_015094509.1:27455144-27486215 GCF_001431845.1 Calidris pugnax | reverse complement strand
GGGTGGGCTGGGGGGGGCTGCGGGCAGCGCCGCTTTCCCTCCCCTCAGCGGCGCCTGCGGGGGAGCTCCGCCGTGGGGAAGGGAACGGGAGGGATGGAGGAGGAGGAGGAGGAAGGTTTGCGGGGAAAGGGCGGCCGGAGCCCCGGGGAGAAGCCGGCCGCCCCCTCCGGCCCTCCCCGGTCCCACCGGATGCGGCGGGAGGCGGCCCGAGGTGCCGGTGGCGGCGGGGCCGCGGCTCGGCCGGGCGGAGCGGGACGGTCCGTAAAGTAAACAAAGGGAAAGGAAAAGGGAGGAGGAAGAGGAGGAGGAGGAGGTGGTGGTGGTGTCCCCCCCCTCCCCGCTGCCGGAGCCCGGCTTTGCCCCGGCCTCTCTCCAGACGCGCCCCGTAAATCAGTGCTCGCCTCTGGGAGCCGGGGTGGGAGCGCAGGGGAAGTGGTTGAGGTTTCTTCTTTTTGTGCGTGTTGGGGTTTTTGGGGGTTTAGGTTTCGGTTTTTGGTTTGGTGGTGTGTGTTTGGGGTTTTTTTTGTTGGTTTTTTTTTTTTTTTTTTGGGTTTCTTCTGTTCCCGCCCTCGCCCGGGGAGAGGGGTGGTGGGATCCCGAGAGGGGGGGACAGCCCTTTGCTCACATCCACGGTCCCACCCGGCGCTGCCCTCCTAAATCTGCAGCGGGGAAGGGGGAGCAAGTGCTCCTCAGCTTGGCTTTTGGTCCACCCGGCCGGTGCCGCCGAAGTTGGATTAGAGAGAGGAGCCTTTGCACTTCTTGAAGAAATTTGATATTTAATTTAGTTTTCGGTTGTAAACCCGATTTTGGAGTACAGTGAGAATTGTCCTTTTGCAGCTGTAACGGCGTATCTTTCTCCTCAAATCCCTGGGACTAATTTTGAGGCATGTGCTGTATATTGCTAATTTTCACATTCATTCTCTTTCCAAACCTCCTTTATTCAGATGATGCTTTTTTGGAACAAGGGGCAGCCTTTCTCTTTGATTTCCTTTTTTTTTTTTTTTTTTCCTTCTTTTTTTTCCCCCCTGGCTGCAAGTCTGTTCACTGTATTGTTTCTGTGTGTTAGTTGACTTGCAGTCGGTTTAAGCGCTCTGAAAGCAGAGTGTATTCTGTAGGCCCTAGCACCAATGTTGGACTCTTGCAGTGTCAGCCTGCGGCTCAGTTTTTGGCCTTTTGAGTAGGATAAATAGCAGCGTTGTAGTAAATGTGTTGAACAAAAAAGTTCACTTGAAAGGAGAAACACTTGGGGATTCATATTGAAGTATTTAATGTAAATGTTAGCTTAAAAGTGAAGTGGTATTGCAGTGTCCCTTAAAAATTCAGACTCCTTTGGCCTTTGGTTGTTTAATATCTCTCTTTTTTTCCTGGGTTAATTGGAAAAGTCCCACATTCCTCAAAGCTAATCGGCCTTTATCATCTCTGATTCTATTAAACCTGGGTAAGGTCAAGAGCATAACTGGATTGGGGCCAGAAAATATTAAATGTTAAATAGTTATTTGGAACAGTTTGTTATCTTACTGATGTTGTCCATGTCCGAAATTCCATCACTTCCTTTCTCCACCCGGCTCCTTTTTTGTTACCCCTGGAATGGGGCTGTTATCCTCCCTCCTATCTTTGTTGGAACACCTTTGCCTGTATGGTGTGATTTGCAGATGGGGGCCACAGCCCTTGGATTTCATAAAGCAAAGTTTATGGCTGAGATTCTGTAAAGAACGTGTTGGGTGTACTAGTGAGATCGGAGCCCATGCAGTAAATTTAAAGGACATAAAATCTGGGGCACTGTTAACAAAATTAACAAAAAAAAGCCCAAAAGAGAGAGGAGACACTAGTTGCTGGGAAACATTTTCTCTCACAGGACTGTAAACTCTACAGGCTATTCAACAAGAGAAAACAAGTTCTGAAATTAAGTTGTCTTTTGTGCTATGATGCCTTAAATACAGATTTTGTAGAACGTGTCTTGGACTGATGTCTGGGTTGGTTGACCTTTTATTTTGCGGGAAGGTTAAAATGTAGACATGTAAGGAAGATGGCATAGTACTTCTTTGTCAAAAGCTCTAAGCTTTATTTGGCCTCAGCCTTAGGTGTTATTAAAAGTCCTAAGCATGTGTAGGTGACAGCAATCAGTCAACTAGGAGTGTATTGGAGCCGCTTCATCCAGAAATGAATATTCTTAGAATAGCACCCTTGTGTCTCTAATGTGTAATTTGCTGAAATAGCTTTAAAGATTGTTTCAGCTGCTGGATACCCAGTGATGCAACTTCGCTTCCAAATATGTTACGTGGTGTTGAAAGGGTGCTTTTTAAAAAACAAAAAAGTAAATAATGGTTTACCACATGATGGCTAGTAGTTGAATGGGGGGAAATCTTGGTTTTGTAACTCTCACCAAGCTAATAGATATCTTTGGGGGGAGCGGGTGTGAAAGGAGGAGAGAAAAGTAGAAGTGCTTTTTGGAGATTTAGTAGTAAACCCAGGTGGCTCTGATGGTTTAGGAGATTATCTTTTTTTTTTTTAACGTGTGAGTTATTATGTGATGAGTTTTTGTTTCTTGTCATTTGTAAAACAAAAGGATCAATTTTTCCTTCCCCTGGTAGGCACTGCCGTGTGTGGCAGTCCTGTCTTTTGGATGATGTAACTTTCATAATAACAATACAGGCTATTCCCTGTTCCTTTCACATCTCTTAGGATTTGCAGAAGAGTCTTTTTCACTATGACAGAGAATTTCCTGTGTTCTCAAAGTATAGTTTTGAGTAGTGCAAAGTAGGAACGACCTGCAACACGATGTACTACTGTAAATAGATGTCTGTGCATTCTCCTACAGGTCTTTGATGGCTGCTTGCACTGGTGTTTAAGCAATAGTCATGTTTTGCAGAACGTTGGTAACTATAAGTAGGTTGTAACTTTGCTGTAAAATCTGTATATTCACATCTTGTATATACGTTTTCAGTCTTGCATAAGTTTTTGTCTTAAATTAAACATTTGTAGCTTTACATTTGATGTAGAGTATTGCATAAAGTGCCTCCAAAGTCTCAAGTTCTGGACATATGTCAACAAATTGGTAGAAGGTGTTTAAAAGGGACATTCTTATGCTAGAATTCATGCTCTAGATCTTTTTGCCTGTGTTACAACTGCCACTCTGGGGTGCTAGCAGCGAAAATTTGGGGTTTATCTACTTCTTACCAGTGAGTTTGAGCCCTCATTTCAGACAGCTGTCCATGAAAACTCAAGTCTGACTGATATTTAACTCCATCAGATGTGGTTTCCAGACTAAATCTGGTTTTCCTCTTATCTCGTGTTAGTGTAATTCTAAAGTTTCAAGTATCGTTGCTGAGTAACATGAAAATGTGGACGTACTGACTTAATTTCTAGAAAAGGTTTTAATTAGAGGTCAGCATTTTAAAAACTGCAACAAACAAATCCTTACTCAATCAGTTTGAGCTCTTGCATGGAATGAGAGCAGAAATGATTTAGGAACACTCTTAATTTTCAGTGTACTTATTTAGCACCTGAACTATGGTGATTCTTGGCTCCCTGGATGGGATCTTCTACAGGATAGTTCTTTTGTACTAAAAGCTGTCTAATGTGAATTAATGCAAGATTAGAGTTTGTAAATTGTTAGCAATTTCAAGTGAGTCCCTTGTTTTATGTATGACTGCCCCTTAGGAACCTTCAAAGTCCAGTGTGTCCTACTGGTTCTCTATGAGTGTGGTTTATGTTGTCTGTTAGAAAGACATGAAATTGAAAGAATGTGAAATAAAATGGAAAATGTTGATACCCAGATAGATACCTGGTTTTAAATAGTCTTTTTAGTGTAGGAGAGGAAGAACTTCTGTGGAGATGATCAGGTAGATCTTTCTAAAAGCTCTTGTTTTTTGTGTCTTGCCCTCCTTATTCAGGCAGCGATTGATGGCTACTCAGATAAACTGTTGAAGAAAGTGGCTGTTTAGGGACTGCACAGCTTAGAAACCTGCAGCTTTTGTGTTGTAGGCTTAAATTTTTATTTTCCCTGTCTCATTCCTTTCTAACTTTGTGTTCTTTCTACCATGGAAGAAGCTTCCTCAGGTGGTAGGTTCCTTGATTGGCATTTAGTGTCCCTGACACTGGGATGCAAGTCTTGAAAGTGGGGGCACTTTTGAGTGTTAGGCCTGCACGGAGAGGAAATGATTAAAAAAATCCCCCCCAACTGCACAAAAAAATAAATAAAAATCAACCAACCAAAAGCACAAAAACCTTTAGATGGCTTGATCTGATTTTTTTCTAGTTGTATTAAAGCAGAAGTGAGAGAGAGAGTTGGGATTACCCAGGTGTGTGAACTCCTAACACCTGGAAGGGGATGGTTTCAAATGTTGGGGGATGTGTTATTGGAGGGACCTGACACGTGTCTATGGAAGAAACAGTTTCAGAGATGGCAGGAGAAGCACAGAAGCTGAATGCTGGCTGGCTCTGGCAATGCTTGAAATTTGGAGATTAAGATAAAATTGGAGAATAGTTTCTGAAATCTGGTTTACAGGGTTTGAATGCAATTTCTGTCAAGTCAAAATCGGGACGGAAGAGGTACATGAGAAAAGCTGAAGGCAGAGGGCTTTGCTAGAGAAGATCTGATGATTCACTCGCATCAGTGTTAATTGTGGGTGCATCTAAATTTTCTTCAGCTCTGCAGCAGTCCATGGCTGAACTGGTAAAACCCCTCCTTTATTGGATTTCCTTTGTCCCCTGTCACTTCAAGACTCTTTTCCCACCCTTTAACTCCCTCCGTTGTTTCTCCACCCCTTTTTTTATCGTGTTTGGAGCAGAAGGGGCATGTAGAAAAAGTTTAAGTAGGTTTTGTTAGTTTCCTATTGCAATAAAGTACTGCTTTTTTTTTTTTTTTTTTTTTTTTTTTTCCCCCTGGGAAGGGAACTGACAAGCACTCAAGTCAGTTTCGTTTTGCTGTGGGGTTCCAACTTCGCACAGTGCAATATAGGTCAGTTTAGAGCTTAATCCCACGAATTAATCTTGACTTTCCCTCCCCATGGAACTGTAATTTAACTCATTTTGAGACCCTGGACTAATTTCCTTCCTTATGACCAAAAGTGTATAAGCAAAACGTGTGCATCAGTTGTCCTGGAGACAGGAGTGGGAGATGACGTATTCTTTGGCACTGCTATCCTTCGAGGTATGTTGATGAACAATAAATTTAGAAGCATTTAGACAGCGTATGTGTCAAGAGTCCTTAAATGAGGCGCTTCCCACTGCCTTTGGGGAGGTTGTAGTGATGGAGCCGAAGCTGTCCTCGCTGTTGGGGACAGTAAGAAAGAGGTCAGAGGGCTCCCCTGGCTCCGAGCTGCTCCTGCTTCCTGCTGCCACGCTTGGGGTTTTTCATTGTTTACCCACACGTGAAAATGTGCAATTCCTGCTTTTGTTTTATTTCGGTTTGGGGGAGGGGAGAGGGGACAGAACCATCGAGCCTATAAAGTATCTTTGGAAGGCAGAGAGAATTTTTCCTTTAGTCCCTTTAAAGTTCCTGAGAGGGATTTGAAGCAGCAGCTGATAATTTATTTATTTTTTTTTTTAATATGGGAAGGAGGAGCTGCAACTCTTTCCTGTTTTCTTGCCGCCAGGGTAGCAAATAATTCAGTTGCAAGGGGGAAGCAGAAGTCTAGTTTAGCAGTTTTATATTATAAATAATATATTTTGCAGATTGGAATGCATCTTCTCAAGCAGGTACCTCGCTTTTTTCCCCAGGGCTTTCTTAGCACTGCAAGGAGTGTTTTCTGATAAAATCCATGGGATCTTCAACAGCCAGAATGGTCTTGGTACCTTCTGCATTTGATAATTTCCTAGCATTGCCTTCAAATTACTGCTACTGAAGATACCAGTAAGAGAGTTATAAATCCCAATGTCCGAGTTACACCCAATGGCAGGGATTTGTATCAATCAATACCTGTTTCATCCTGTCTGTGGGAGGTTTTATGTTCAGTGTGAATGCTGAGGCAGGTTTGTCCTCAGTAATGCTCTGTAGTGTTGAGATTCAGAAATTCTGTCATCTTTAAAAGAGAATTTCCTTTTACTGATTTTAGGCAATCTTCTAAATTCTTATTCTGTGAAAGATAGTGTAAAAGCATAAACTCTACTGCCATTTTCTTATTTTTACATAGGTATCCATTCTTGATTTCCTTTTTTTGGGCCAGGCAGTTGTAATCTTTCTGTCCTTTGAGGGGAAAAAATGTCTACATTCTGGTTTAGAATATTGGAATTAAAAATAAAGTTAGTGTTTAAAAGAGTACAGTTCCTTTTTGTTTTTGGTTAATTAACCAAGCTGTTTTCCCCCTTTTTTTTTTTTTTTCCTCTGCTATTTCTAATACACTTTTCTTCAAGCACAGATTCCTTTTGCTGGTGGCTGCACGCTCTTGTGGTTCTTTTATGCCTGCTCATAACTCAGGTTTTTGCAGTCTCCTCCTTTATCCTCCTTGTGCCTTTACTGATGCTCTTGTGTAGTGGAAGCTGTTTAAAGGCAGGGTTACTTCTCCATAATTGATTTTACAGCCCAGGCTGTAGCACACAGAAGTAATGTGTGTAACAGGTACCTTCTTAGTTCAGTTACTTGAACTTACTCTTTGTAAAAGAGTTAACCTTTGTACTTTTTTAATTTAAGTCCTTACTGCCCTTTCTTCAGCCTTCACCCTGGCAAGTTCATAAACGTGATGGAGGTTTTCTTGTATTTTTGCCACTTTTTACCAAGGAATTCTTGTGCCTGATATCACTCTTTTTGTTAACCCGTGGTGGAAAGAATTAGGAAACGCTGATAGAACCACAGCATTGAAAGTCAGGAGGTGAGAATCTTATTTCTACCTCTTCTGTGGCTTATTTTTTTCCTTTTAATGTTGGCTTAAACTAATTTACCTGCTGTGCTGCTGGTTATTCCCCTGTAAGGCTTCATCCACTGGCATATTAACATGACAACTCTGAAGTGCTTTCTACATGGGGGTTTGAGCTACCCCTCACGAGGCAAAGTAGAAACCACGATGTTGGATCCAAGTTGTTCATTTAAGGTGCTGTGTTACTGCTGGGGATGAACCTTGGCAGGGCCATGGCAGTTAATTCATGTTTTCAGTGCATTTGTTAACCTTTCACAATGTGTGACTCGGAACTACATTTGCATTCGCTAAATAAAACGCACTGGCATTTTATTTAATGAGTAGGAACAAAAGCTGGTCAATACTATGTATATAAAAATGCATGTTTTAATCTCTGTGCTCCATTTTTAATTGTATTGAAGACTTGTTTTCTTACATTCTTGACTAGTTTTCCGTCTCCAGCCTTCACCCAGGAAACCTTTCCATGCTGCTGACCTGTAAAGGTCTCTTCCTTGCAGTGAAGCTCTTTGCAAATGTTACAAATTACAGTTTCTGTTCTTACTCCTGTGTTAACAGCGCCATTATGGGAATGCTGTTAATTAATGGCTGAAGAAGTAATTCTGAATTTTTATCAGCTCTCATTATCTATTTCAGGCTTAAGCACTATATCCTGGAGGCTTCTAGATACCAGTTGGTTTATTAATTATCTTGTCATTTTCACTTTAGTTTGTATAAATCACGAAGCTGGCTGTTTTGTGTGCTTGTTCTGTGGACTCCACAGCCTCTTCCTTCTCTGGGTTTAGTGCCTTTTGAATTTTGGTGTTGAAACATCTTTCCAAAACATACTTTTTGAGTTGTCCAAGAGCTGAGTGAGCGGATTATTGATTGATTGGTGCACGGTTTGGGATTAACCTGGTTCTGCTGGGCCAGAAAAAGAAATGCTGTGGTGTAGTGAGAGGGTAAATGCTCGGAGTAATCATTCTGAATTCAGTGCTGGCAGGATTTAGTCTAAACCCTGTGTTTGGTTTTGGGGACTGTACATTGAGAAAGGGGTTTCCTCTCTTTTTGGATGCTTTTGGTAGCAGATCAGATACCTGAAGGATACAACACACAAGAATTAAACAAATTAAGATGTTAACTTTTAACCTCCTTGTAGTCTTAAGTTATTAATGTGCATTAGGCTACTACAAGGAGGAATAAGGTAAAGGCTTATGGGGGCTGAACCAAGAAATAGTTGGCTTAAATAGTAGGACTGAAGACCTGGGGAGGAAAACTTCTAATGCTAAGAATAACAAGCAATTGGAATAGATTAGGGAGGGGACTCTCCTCACTCAAGGTCTTTAAGAATAAATTAGGCATCCGTCAGAAAGCAAATGCTGTTTGTCCCTACCTCAGGAGTGGCAGATTGACAAGATGATCTTTTGAGTCCCATCCAGCACTGATTTTAGTGATGCTAACAGGTAAAGAATGTGGGGTTATTATTTTCAGGCTTACACTGATAGTCTAAAGGTAGTTGACAGCAACCCCAGCAATTGACGGCTTTCTCAGAGCTCTTGTAAGCAAATTCTCTGTTATCTTGTTGCCTGAAACTGTGCAGCTTTGATGTAAATCTGTTACAGGCAAAGCATCTTGTATTTTCTTTGTGGAATGCTGCTCTCAGTTACGGCTGTAAAAGGTCACGGAGAGAAGATCCTTCCTGTAAATGAAACTGTCATGCTCTTCTATAGATGCAGATGTTACCTAGATATGACTTGAAAAACAGAATTATAAACTGGTTACTGATATTAGAACAATTAGTTTAGTTGCCATTTTCTCGTATGCTGACGAATTTCATGGAAGAAAACACGCAAGACTTCTAAACTGTGCAAGCAAGTTAATAAAGTGGTCTTAGAAAATGACTTATTCCTTTTGGTGTTGCCCGTTAATTAATGACTATATTTTATTACGTATTAATAAACTGAGCTTTGCTTTCACAATAATAGGAACTTGTGGATGGATTTATACTTCCTTTTTATGTCTGTCTTTCGCTCTTTGATATGATAGCTCCTATTTTGATGTTGCACCAGTAGGCTTCCTCTTAATTGTAACTGAAATTAATCTGTTTTAAAATAAGTCAAAATATTTCTCAGCGTTTTGTCAAGGAAGGAGTAAGTCACTGCTGAGCTTGGGAAACAGAATTAAGTAATCTTTGGTGAAAGTGTGTGTGGAGATGAATTAAAATGTGGTCTCTATGCCTTTCTCTACTCAGTACAGCCTCTGCTGGAAACCGGTATTAACGACGCACCCTGCATTTGAGATATTCCTTATGAAAGAATAAACTCATTGATCAGATGGCTTTTTGAACAGGGTGTTAAAATTTACAGGTAGAAGCTGCTGGAATTAACATTTTAGTGCTGCATCTGGGCTTTCAGGGAGCCTCTAAATTAAAAGGTGGAGCTAAGAGTGTACGTTTGTGCAATGTGTATAAACTCTTTAAGCTGTTTGTTACGGTCTGGGGAGCTAAAAGTGATTTTAACCCCCCCTGATACGGTGTGGAGGTGAGGGGAAGGCTCTTGCTCATCATTTCTATTGAATTCTGTTTAATCAGTTATGAAAACACCGAGTCACTCTAAATACTAAATGTTCATTATCAGGATAATCTAATAACTTCAGATTTATGTGGATTTCTTGTTTAGCATTGCCTTTGTAAGAGGGATGATTTTGGCTGGGGGGGAGATCTCCTCCAAGGAGGAAGAGAGTGTTATTATTATATACCTTGGTGCTTATGTACATAAATTGTTTTGGATATCTTAATTAATCAATGGTCATCTGGAAAAAAATCACTCCATTTCCAGAAATGAATAACATTCCTTTTATTTTGGCCTTGTATTTTGATGGTACAGTTAAAAGATTGAAATTTATGAGAGAAATAGGGAGCAAAAAAGTTTGTCATATCTTTCTCTTGTGGGAATATTCTTTCTTTGTCTCTTCTTGAACACTTTGTGATTTTAGATTGAATTTATTACTTGTGTTTCTTGGGTTGTGGATGGAAACAAAAATACCGTAATCAGACCCCCTGTAAAACTTAGTCATGGAATGGAGGAATGGAGTCAAAAGAAGGAGCAGGGTATAACATCAAATGTAATATATTTTTTTTGTTCCATCTTCTGCCTAGAGTTCGTGTCCATTTCATTTTTATAAGAAATGGAGCTTCAGTGCTCTGTATTTCATTCCCTCGTTGCTGGAAATTTGTCACCCACACCCAATGATTAAACCCCCAAGTGGGTTTCTTTAGGAGCTTAGGCACCTTTGGAGGAAGAGGGTGTGCAGCAGCAGAGGATTAATTCTCAGGTGGGGATTGAAATGAAGTGTAAGCTCAGTCGTGTCACAGGCCACAAGCCCCCTCTTTATCCAGCCTTAGCAGAAGGGGAAGCGTTTCTTTGTGTGGTGGCAGCCCTGCTTGTCTCCTGCTGTTCCAGGGCTTTCAACAGCCAGTTTTATGCCTTGCTCCCTTCTCTTCAAAACAGGAGAGGGAATTTTTAAAGACAGGAGTGTGTATTCCTGGCTTCATTTTCCAACTGAATCAGCTTTTTCCTCCCTGAAAGGCAAACAAAACCTTTAAACTGTTCATAATCTGAGAAGAGCGTGGAGAAGCACAGGAGCTTCCCTTCTGTAAATGTATTTATCTGTGTGGCTTTTGGGAGAGAAATGGGAATTGCATTGAAGTTCTTTCTTTCTAAAGTCTTTGTTACTTCTGTTGAAATAGACATTGAACTACAGTATTCTCAAGTGGGAGTCAGAGCATTGGTCTTATTATAGGAAGCAAGATACCATGGAGTGGAAGTACTGGAAGGGCAAGTTGTGAAAATAAATATACGTAAAGCACACTTGCTTTAATAACTTCCTCTTGCAGTTCATAGGAGTAAAATAAGGCAAGACCTTGTGGGTTGCTGAGTCGAGCTCAGTTTTGGAAAGGCAGGATGAAAGTAGTGAGTCTTGAGAAAGGGTTTGAAGCATAGTGAGGATGAAAAGAGGAGGGGGGACTGTGGTGCCCGTGAGCATATAATGTGAGTACTTGATGCACAGCTGCTGCTTGAAATACGATAGTGTTTTGGATGGAGTTTGTTACAGCAGCTCGGAGTGTTATGTCAAA
The DNA here is from genome assembly GCF_001431845.1 of Calidris pugnax. Lineage (NCBI taxonomy): Eukaryota > Metazoa > Chordata > Aves > Charadriiformes > Scolopacidae > Calidris > Calidris pugnax. The sequence goes on along the minus strand of NW_015094509.1, from coordinate 27,475,250 downwards.
CTTGTGTTCCGTGTTGTTAAATCTTTGTACCAGATTTTGTATGATGGTCCTTGTGAATAGGAGAGTGATGAAGAATGGACTGCTTTATTTTTTTTTGGTGTTTTTAATATGTTATGGAATCGAGATTTTGCTGAAGTTTGTCTTTCTTCACCCAATTATAACAATCTCGTTAAAAGCCTCTGTAGAACACCTGGTGGTGAGGCTGACGGTGGCCACGTGGACATGTTTGGTGGTGGTGCTTGGGGTGTTTGGCTTCAAGGAGTCAGTTCCAAATTCTGCTTTATGGACTACATTCTTGTGTGCAAGCCACTAGGCAATATTAAGATCAAATTGGTACTTTTATACCAATTATCCCAAACCTCTGAGGGTTTCAAGACTAGCAAATCTTCACAGCACTGTGTCTGTGCAAATAGTGCCTTTGGGTTGGTCTAGAATTTGGTAACTGCCTTGACTGTTGTGGGGCTTTTCCTGAAGGCCATAGTTCATCTGTCAGTAGTCTGTGCTGTGTTGTGCTATTCTTCTGAGTAGGTTTCTTTTTGGTGCTGCTGCTAAAAGTGCTCCAGGCAGGTCCATTACCCTCCTTCCTATCTGTTTGCACATGATATAGGAAATTATCCAAAAACTTACATTTACTGTATAACTAGCAGGAACAATAACGTTGCAGATAACTTAGTTATAACTATGTCTCATCTCTGCTAAAGAAAATATTACTTGTGTCCTGTGTCCAGAAATTGCTGTTACTGTTCTTTCCCTGTACTGCCAGAGCTCTTGAAGTCTTTCCAGTCTGCTGTGGAGTTTTGTGGAGTTTTCCTGTGACTTACTGTAGTGCCAAAGGGGCGTCATTAAAGAGACCAGACCTGATCACGTTAAGTGCTTTATGAGGATAAAAATGTTGTGTAGCACCAAACTGTTTATTCTCTTTGCTGCTGCGGATCAAAATTAGGAAGAGAGGGAAGTGAGACAAGTGATGTTGACCTTTAGTGGTCCATCTTTAGCTTTGCAAGGCTTGAGATGATAAATCATTGTATTGAAATGAGTGGAGGATCTGGGAGGGGGTTAGAGGGAGAGGAATTTGTAAAGAGTAAATTAATGGAGTGATGAGAAAAGAGCAAAGAGGACAAATTTTCTTGAAGAACATTAAAGGTAACTGAAAATATAAGGAAGCTGAGAAATAAGCTCCATGCCTAGAAGACATTTTAAAATTTTTCTTCTTGGCTACTAGTAATTGTTTTATGTCTTCAGTGTTACGCTTGGTCAAGAAGTCAAACTGGAGAGGGAATGGAATGATACTGGAAGATAAAACTTGCAATTTCAGACAGTGTATATGGAGGTTTAGATCTAGAAGTAAGATTCTCTGTCTTTTAATTGAAAAACAGGATTATGTGTGATTTTTGAAAGGAAAATAAGGTAAGATGGGGTAGTAGATAAAGCAGAGTAAAAAAGGATAAGGAAACAAATAAAGCTGGACCAAATGGGCAGCTTGCAGCCACTAGTTGGAAAAAGTCCAAAAAAGCATAGTTTTCCACCACAAAAAAAATGTGTTAAACTTAACATTTAAATATTCTCTGTTTACTGAAAACCTTTCCCTTGCAGTGAAAGTAGAGAATTTCAAAAGCTATGAAAATCCCCCCCAGCGGATATATCTGTGTGGTGGTGTTTTTTTTTTTTTTTTAATTCTAGAGAAAACATTTTCTAAGATGTATATAGATATTTTTTTTTTTTTGCAAAAAGTTGAAATAAATGCACAATGTTTTGCTTAACCCAAGCAGAACATCTGCTTTATCTGCTCTCTTAATAGCTGATGACCAGAAGAGAGGCCCTTTATCTGGGCTCTAGGGTCACCATCCAACATCAAATTGCAGTACCATGTGTTTGTACACTCAATTTTACACACATGGGTAGTTCTATTGAAAATCAGTGCGATAACTTGTGTGGAAAATTTAGCATGCTTGTACGCGTTTGCATTATTGATGCCTAAGCAATTAAAATAATATTTTTCTAGTATTTGTCTTTGGTACATTTTTGATGTTGCACGTGGGTAAGTCCCATGATGTTCCGCACACAATGATTTTAACAAATGCTTTAAGGGTTCTATTGACGTAACTTCCCGGAGTGAGGAAAGGTCATTACTATCAGCCTCGGAAATTAAAAGTAGCGTTTGCTGTATCGGAAAACACCTTTAATTAAACCAATAACTGCACGGGTTTCTCAATCTGAGAAGCAGACTCATGAGCGATTTCCCTTTTTGTAAAGGACTCGTCGTGATGTCATTCCCATTGTGTTAATCATTGGTGTGTTCATGAATTGTCCCAAATCATGACTAATTCCCTAAAAATATTCAGAGCAGACATGACTCTGGGGAAAGCTGTCACTGACTTTGCTGCTTAGTCTGGCAGAGATAATGGGACTGACTTCACAGATTCTGGGTTAACTTTAAAATGAGTATTTCGAGGCAGGACCACCATAAAATCTTAGGTGCCAACATAAAAGCAGTTCAAGTTCTCAGTGATATTTTTCCCAATGGTGTGGGGGGTGTGTTTCAGGTGAGTGCCTGTGGCTCATTTCTGTGACTTACCCGTAAAAAATTTAAGTATTTTGATTTTCTTACTTTTTTTTCGGTTTATTATTGCTTAGGTGAAGGCTTTAAATAGGATTTCAGCGTTCTGGTTTTTATGAAAAAAAAAGTATAAATCTCTGTACAGTTTCTCGTAACTTTGTTGTGTTATTTTACTATATCTTATTGAATTCTCTTTTGTGGAAACCTTTCAGTGGCCTTTGTGTGTGGGGAAAACTTATGTTGTGAAGGTGAATGAAGGTTCAGAAACTGTTCTTAAAATCAATTTCTAAGCACTTAATATGTAATCTTAGGCTTTCTACTGGTACTGCCTTTGTCCCAGTAGTATATATTTGTTCAAGGGGCGAAAGAGCACAAATAACTAGCAAAATAGCAAACCCAACTCTGTAGATTGCTCAACTCTGGAGTTCTTTCGGTTTGATCATTTAATTCAAGGAAAAAAAAACCCCAGAATTCTTCCTGGACTGTGTATTACGTGTGTGTTTTGAGGTCTATCTGTATGTATTTGTTACTTCAGCTGAAAACTGGCTTGGCTGCCCTGTGCTGCACATACCCTGAGGAAATAAATGCTTTTAACTCGTTCCTCCCACACACTCCTCCCCAGGGAAGCAATCTTTTCTAATTCTAGATTTGGATGCTGCTAACGTTTTCAATCACTCATCAGGGTTTTCAATACTCAGTGAATTGTTGTCTCTATTAAATGTACGTTGGCTTCATGAAATGTTCTCTTCAGAATCCTTCTTTAACCCTGCTTCAAAAATACACACCCCATACAACTTGTGAAATTTTTAGTTAGACCTGTATGGATTTCTGGCGACTTGCTTTGTAAAATATCTATTTTTGAGTTCAAGTGTCAGCCCCCGGCTTCTACTTCTACAAACTTTTGTGGTGTTTTTTTTTTTTTTTTTTTCCCCCCCTAAGGGCTTCCAGCCAAACAATCTGCACTTGTGAAGTAGGGTGTGTGCTGCAGGTCCTTCCTTTGGAAGGTTATCTTGTCTTCCATAATAAGAATATCAGTTATTTGTTTTTAAGTTTGTTGGATAATTGAGTGCTTTGATGGTAGGTCAAGACAAAATCCTAATCAATTCTAAATGTTTGTTTCAGATTTCATGTTTCCCCCTGTGTTGAGCACCTGCTGCTGAGAGCTGGAAAGGCTACTTAAGGTACGTGGAACAGCTACTGATTTAACTTCTGTAGAGGGTTTTATTCTAGATAAAATGGGTCAAGTTGAGATTTATTTTTTTTTGTTCTTTGCTTGAAATTATTGGTGAAAATCCTGATTTTTAAACAGTGGATGTTAAACCAGAATTTCTTGGTTGGTCTTTTTCCCTGAGCCTCCTAGAACTGGCCTTTCTCTGACATCCCCGTTATGGCCCTTCGGTTCAGCGGTGGGATGCAGAGGAGGGCAGGCCTGTGGAGCAAGGGATTTACTGTGCAGGGGAGGAATTTGCAGGGTGTTTTCTCATCTACCAAAACTACTTGGCTGGAATTATCTGACTAGACGGACGTGCTGGCTTTGGAGCGATGTAGTAATGATTCTCTGTGTTCACATTCTGCTTTTCTGTAGTGTATGAAAATTTGTCTTGAGCAAAATCTTCACTGTAGGGGCGTTTGGCCTAGTCTTACCTGGTTTTGCTACGAGCAGGAGTAGAGAAGTTGGGTAACCGCAGGGGTTTTTGTGTTACAGGAAGCTATTTCTGGTCTCCTGTTTATTTTTATTTTCTTTTTTTGTTGAGTCCTTGTACCTTCCCTTCCACCCCCCACCCTGGTGAATGGTTGTATTTGCAAACCTTGGTTTTATTCCTCAGAATACCTGGTATTTCTGACTTCTGCTTTTATTGGTGCCGACATAAATGTCTTACATTTGAGTGTGGCTAGAATAACTTTTTTTTTTTTCCTCCTTTTTATCTTGTTTGGTGCTTCTGTTTCGTGTTTTTTTCTTTCTACAGCTTTCTCTGTGGCTAGTGGTCTGGGAACCAGTATTATGTTATTTTTTTCTATGTCTTAGGCTTTGGCAGGTAGCAAAATTCATCACCTGCTTCAAGAGCACCTTTGCATTTAACTTGCTAATGTGGAGAACCTGATTTAGTTCTGTATCACCTGGTATAGATTACGTTAAGGTTCTTGCCTGGGCTGTAATGCACTTGAGAACAAAGGAAAGGTGGAATTTCAGGTGGACTAGGCCCCTCATGGATTTCAGACTGTTATCTTGCAGTTCTACTTCAGAGTATTGCCTCACCAGGATCTCTTCATATTTTCACCTTGAGGAAACAGCAGAGGGTCACTTAATGTCTCCTGACTATCTAAATTTGCAGGTGTGGATGTCTTTATTCTTCATAGAATCATTTAGGTTGGAAAAGACCCTTGGGATTATTGAGTCCAACCATCATCCCTGCTCTACAAAGTTCTCCCCTACACCATATCCCCCAGCACCACATCTAAACGACTCTTAAACACATTCAGGGATGGTGGCTCAACCACCTCCCTGGGCAGCCTATTCCAGTGTCTGACCTCTCTTTCTGTGAAGAATTGTTTCCTAATGTCCAGTCTAAACCTACCCTGTTGGAGCTCAAAGCCATTCCCTCTCGTTCTATCACTAATTACCTGTGAGAAGAGACCAGCACAAACCTCTCTACAATGTCCTCTCAAGTAGTTGTAGAGAGTGACGAGGTCTCCCCTCAGCCTCCTCATCCTCAAACTAAACAGTCCCAGCTCCTTCAACCGCTCTTCATGAGATTGATGCTCCAGGTCCTTCACCAGCTTCGTTGCCCTCCTCTGTACTAGCTCCAGCAGTAGCTTTTTTGCTTAACTTCTTCCTTCATGAGTGGTCTGGATATTAGTCAGCTTTTCTTAAACTTCAGTTTTCAAGTTTATGGTGACTAGTTGCTTCTCTTTTCTAATTTCTCCCTTCCCTTTTCTTGTATGGAATGGTGTTTGTAATACACAATCAGTTTTCTCAAAGGAATTCCATCTACTTTCACTACTCCAATGACTAAGTTGAGTGGTTTACAAAATAATAGTCTTCAGTTTTGTCACCTAAACTGGAAAAAAAAAATGAAGTACTTCAGTTTGAACAAAAAGAATAGTGCTGATATTTTTATCAATTAAGACTTAAATTTGTTGCCTTAGGTATCATATTGAATCTGAATTGTGATTCAGATAGAACCTGAGACATTTTTAAAATATTTTTTGAATGCAGAAAACTAACAGTTATGTGCCTGTGTGGCCAAGAAGGCCAATGGCATCCTGGGGTGCATCAAGAAGAGTGTGAATAGCAGGTAGAGGGAGGTTCTCCTCCCCCTCTGTTGTGGTGAGGTCCCATCTGGAGCACTGTGTCCAGTTCTGGGCTCCCCAGTTCAAGAAGGACAGGGAACTGATGGAGAGGGTACAGCAGAGGGCTACAGAGATGATGAGGGACCTGGAGCATCTCTCTTATGAGGAGAGGCTGAGGGACTTGGGTCTTTTTAGTCTAGAAAAGAGAAGGCTGAGGGGGGATCTGGTCAATGTCTGCAAAGGGTGGGTGTCAGGAGGATGGGGCCAGTCTTTTTTCAGTGGTGCCCAGGGATAAGACAAGAGGAAATGGGCACAAACTTGAATACAAGAAGTTCCACCTAAACATAAGGAGGAGCTTCTTTCCTTTGAGGGTGGCAGAGCCCTGGAAGAGGCTGCCCAGGGAGGTGGTGGAGTCTCCATCTCTGGAGACATTCCAAACCCACCAGGACACGTTCCTGTGGGACCTGCTCTGGGTGGACCTGCTGTGGCAGGGGGGTTGGACTAGATGATCTCCAGAGGTTCCTTCCAACCCCATGTGGTTCTGTGACAAATCCAGAAAAGAAGGGGAGGGGGGCAAAACAGTGTGTGTCCCCCCCCTTCAGTTTATCTTCTACAGAGGCCTACAGATCAGACCTGTGATTTCAGGTTTTTATTCTGTGCTTCCTTTCATTTGGTCTGACCTTTTAAAAGGAACAGCTCTGACTGTCGTGATGTCATAGCCAAAAAAGCACATGTTTTGTGAACTGAAGCCATTTGTTCTTTGGCATACATGGTTTGTAAAAGGCTGAAGTGAGTCATATCCTGGTAAAACCATGACAACTAAGTATTTATTAGTTTGTTAGGTAAATATCTTGCAGTACCTTCCTAGATAAGACTTTATAGATGACCAGCCCTGTGAATAACAAGGCTGTGAAATATAATGGCAAGTAAGAAGAAGAAACGGTGAAAGATCTTAAATGTAAATTGCAAATACTTCTGACTTGTCAGGTTTACATTGAAGTATGTGTGTTTTTTCTGGCTGGGGATTTAGTAGGAGGAAGAGATTAGTGCTACTTACCCTTTGAAATTGACATTATATATGCAAATACTGAAATGACAGTTCCAGTGGAAATGACAGAAAAATGCACTGACTCTCTTGCTTACCCTGTGCTTTATAAATTATTATTATAAGTTTTGCATGTGTTTCATTATAGTCCTTTTTTACATGGTCACATATTCTGTTCCACAGAACCACTGCCTTGTTTGGTACCAAACCCGTAGTTGTCTACTCACTGCACTCTTCAAGCCCTTCTCTTACGGGATGGATTTTTGTGCTTCATTTTGCTATGGTGGTGCTGGCTTCACCCATTACTCTTATGATATTATTAGTATCTGTATTGGATGGAGTCAAGAATTTAGGATAAAAGGTTTCAGTTTTAGGTCCAGGCTCAGACATGACATTTTTTGTTGTAACACTCAGATCTCTCACGGCTTTGAAATGCACCTAGAAGTACTTGGCAGTTCTGTATTTAGCCCCCAGATACCAAAGCATGTGTCCATGAAACAGGAAAACTTGACTAAATGACTACTAACATCATCTAGAAACCCTGAATGCATAGATGACTCTTAATTGCTTCAGCTCATAATGTATCCTTTGTCGTCTTCCTGATGCTGATTATTTACCCTGATTATTTATTAGTGAATGCAGAAGACTTTTATCAATGAAGGAACTATGAATGACACTTTTGTTTAGCTTTGTAACTCTGCCTTCCTCCTCAGGCCAGTCTTTATCCACTGAATGGGTGCAGGGGTTGTGTAGGTGCATGTGATTTTATGGGTATTTTTTGTGTGTGTTTTCAAAGATGTGGAACAGCCATAGACAGTAGGTGGTGCTAGCAATTCCACCTAAGGGCCAGCTTCCAGAGGATGTTCTCCTGATTGCACCCCTGCTGCAAGTGACATCAGATGCTTTCCAGTGTCACAGTTTTATTTCAGTTGAAATTAAACTAGTATTTGATGGGCAGCCTTGTTGTATCCAGCATAGCACTCACTTATGGCAGATCGATAAATGAGTGTTCCTTTTTATCTCTTACAGTAAGAAATGCTTCCCTAAGGAAATCTTTAAAGATCCATGATTTCTGTATATTATGCTTATATTCTTGTTTTAATGGCTTTTCTCTTCTTGATACAAGGTCTGTTTCAAAAGATTTCAGTTTAAAAAACCTATATATAGTTTATAAAACCATAAAGCCATAAAGTTTGTAAAACCACTCTGTTCTCAAGTGTCAAGATAACTTGTGTACGTTGCTTCTTGCCAACAACACCTGTGTGCTTATAGCTCCTCCTGGCTTCTGAAAGGGGAATTTTGCTGGGTTTGTTAATCTGGTTTATTATTCTGGACTTTTGGGGTGCACTGGAGAAAGATTTACTTCTCCGCCTGGGTGATGGTAAACTTCAACTTCTTCCAAGCAGGTTGTGTTCACAAGTGTGTGTGAGTTCCCCAGCAGAACATGCTCTTCTCTCTGACGAGGTTTTTGCTGTGAAGGGCTCTGTGTATTGGCAGGAGTTTTAAAAGCAATGAACCTGAATATAATGAACACAAACCCTGCCATGTGGTGCCTGATGCCTTCCTGAGCTCTGTCCTGGCCTCCCCAGAGCAACTGGTGGCTTTTACAGGAAAGTAAGTGGGCTGGAGGGGAATAAATTTTGGTGCTTGTGACATTCTCCTTAATTGTCTCATCCCTCAGTGGAGTTTAAGAAAACCTCGGCCTGTTTGGATTATCTTGGAATATATTACTGAGGTGGAATGAACTAGGGTTTTAGTCTTTCCCCTGGAGCTGCTAAAGGTCTTCTGTATACAAAACCGAATTATTTGTTTTGGTTTCTAGCCTTTCTGGTAAATGCAAGGGAAATATAAAGTAGAAAACAAAGTTTGACTCTGTAAATAGTACTCCTTTGTAGTGTGACTGGGATGGATCTGCAGTAGTACCTTCTGAGGATGCCAGGAATGGCCATGTAATGCTGCTGCTACCTTCCTGACTCTTCAAATTGCAGATTTCTGGATGATTGACTTGGTTAAGTATCCATGAACCTTTCCCCCATGCACCAGGGCATTAGCCTGTACCTGTCAGCATTGTTTCAGCTTGGAAATGTTGAGACCTTTTCACACAAATACATTCTTGGGGTTGTCTTGGGGCAACTAATTCTTTTTTCTTCATCCTGGCCCTGCAAACACATACCTGTTCAAATCTGTGCAACCATGTTGAAATGTTCAAATCTGCAAGAGTGGTTCTTATGTCTGAAGCCAAACATGTCTATACGTTATTTTTTTTAATTATTGTGGTGGTAGACTCCTATAGCCATAACGAAGGTGGACGCAACCCAATTTAGTGGTTTAAAAAGCAAAACAAACCCTGTGTCACTACGGCTATTCCGTTCCATCCTGCTAATGTATTTATCACTTCTCTAAAAATAGACTTAGAGCTTTTGGGAACGCAGGGTTATATTTGCAGTAAAGGTTGCTGTAGCTCTATTTCAATCAGAACACTTCACTTGTTCACTGTTAATGTGTAATAGTCCTTTGATCCTGTATTTTCGTTGATGGGTTTAAGTCTGTACTGCCTGTTATTTGCTGTAGGAAATAACAAATGTGCTTAACACTGGCCTAGGAAGGTTTCTAAACGCAGTAGGTTATTCTGAATCATTCTCCAAGACCATTCTTGTGCAGAATAATCAACGATAATGTGTATCTCACTGCTGGGGGGTAGACTTTTTACTTTTCCAATGTGTTCAAATTTCAGACACTTTGTGGATCAACTCTACATCAACCTTGCACCTCAAAGTGCTCGTAAAAAGAGAACTTGGAGAGAATTTTCTGGGAGTATCAAAAAGACAAACTCAACCCAGACCGTAATCTTTTCAAGGCTGAAAATGTCAGTGTTTTTCTGTAAACTGAGTTAGACTTACCAGGCTTCCTGTTACCTGTTGTGATAGTGCTTGGCATTGGTGTAGCCTCTTGAGTTGTACTTGTAGACCAGGTTATAATGAGTGTTCTTATAAGAAAAGGAAAATTAGTGGATACAAGTTTACTAATGAGTCATAAAATACTGTGCAAAAGAATATTGGCCAACTCAATAGGCAGCAGGACCAGTAAGTGACAACCCAGGGGTTGCCCGTGTTGGTTTGTGTGTGCTGGAGTAAAGGAAAGATCTGGTTTTATTTCCTGGCAGACGTTCATGGAGAACTTCCTCTGAAAGAAGCAGCCTTGAGTGCACTTCCTGAAACGTGTTTTAATTAGCTGCCCCTGAGATGCAGGGAATTTCACTCCTCAGGAAATTCAGACCTTATAAATACTGTCCTGAGCTCAAAACGGGACCTGATATTCTGACCTGACCCGTGTCAGCATTGCAGAAAGGGAAAAGATCACTTGCCTGCCTTATCTTTGGCACCCCTTGTTCACAAATCCCAACTTATTTTTATTCTTTTATTTATTTTTTCCCTTTCAGTCTCAATAATTCCTGCTCACTTCAATTCACTAAAACCTCCAGACTCTGTGTGGTGTTACTGCCTTGCCAGTAATCTCATTTTGTGCACGCACGGGTGGTTATTCTTACCTAGTTGTGAAGCTGGTGGAAAATCACACGATTACAGTGTTAGGAATCTCTGATGTGACCTCTTTCCTTCTCATGTATTTAGAAGACACGTTACCAGTTATATGTCAACAGCCAGGAGAAATCCTTTCAAATTGGCTTGACTCCCCTTTAGATGCTTGTAGATAATTTGGTTTGCTTATTCCCTTGTTTCTTTGGGACCTCGAGTTGTGTAAGTCGTCTTAATGCATCGTAATTCTTTAGATGACAATTTCTTTTGAGACTATTAAGTTTTGCCAATAATGCTGTGTTTTGACATGCTTGAAATTTGATTAAATCCGTTTACAGTAGCAGGAATTGGCAGAAATAGTGGTTTATTTTTGATTATGTTGTGTACCATCCACACATACCGCTATCTTGGGTGTAGAGCAGATGACTTTTAGAAGGGATGTGATTTCTATTCTTTGTTTTTTACTGGTAGCTGTGAATCAGTACTTTCCTTCTGCGGCAAGAAATAAAGCAGGCAACTTGAATTCCCTGGACAAGCACAGCTTGGGCCATGTTTCCTTACTAAGGAGGATGAAGAGGACACGAAAAGGCAATAGGAATCTATAACTGCACCCATAAATGAATGCATTAAATGAGATATAATCCCCTGTACAAAAAGGGAGCCTTGATGGTGAGCAGAAGTTATTAATAGCCATTCAGGTACCGCTGAAATACTGCCCTTTAACAACCTATGGAAGGGATATTGTAACACAGTCCCCTCCCAGCTGTATTGTGGAAGGTGCAGGCTTTAAATTGCTAACCAAGATTCCCATTCAAAAAAAAAAAGTCACTTCTTATTTTAGTAAAATAGTATTTAGAATGTGGAAAGGAAAAGGGCATTTAAAAAGTCACGGCTGTCAACGGGACTCCAAGGTTGACATTCCGGGTTATTTTTGTACTGTATTGTAAGCAGGTGGTTGTGTTGTCAGTTCCCCCTTTCAGGATCAGTCTCCTCAGTTTAACTTTCAGGACAGGACCATAAAAACTTGGCAGAATCATAGTAGGTGTTAAGTTCCAAAGGAATTGGGAATTGGGGTGGCTGTAATCAGGGAGTTCTTCCTTTCATCCTTTTCCTTTATTCTAAATGATCTCTACAAGAGTGATATCTGGAAGGAGTGGTAGGCTTTTTCTAATAGTGGAATACTCAATGTGTTTTAACTTTCTTCTGCTTCTTACGGTCTTTTTGTGTTGTTTTACTAGTAGTGATATTTCTGGCAGGCTGAACTGTGTTGTATCCCAGTTATTTTAAGCAGAACAATTCAGATTGTACTCTCTGCCTTCAATGTGCAAATCACTTTATATACCAATTAGAGTTGGATTCTTATTATGGTAAATAATTTACCTTAGAAGCCTCTGTGTAATTTTTGGTTTCAAAATACAAACAGGACCTTAATTTAAAACACACCTTCTTTTTGTTTGGTGTTAGGGACTATGTATTAATCCGTCTTTGATACCTGAAATATTCCTGAGTGCAGGATATTTGTATCCAGCCTGAACCTTGTGTTTCTAGCTCTGTGCTAAATCCTAAACAGATAAGGCACGGTGTGAGGGTGGTCCTTAACCACTGACCTCGGCATCTTTCTTGGGGGAAGCTTTTTTGGGTGGCCTTTTTTTTTTTTTTTTATTTTTTTTTTTTTATTTTAGAAGGTCCACTTTCTCCAGGATATCTTGTGTAGATGTGGGTACTCAATGAAGAATAGGACAGACATCTGGTGGTAGTGGTGAAATCTGGGCTTCACTTCAGAGGATTCTTGTTCATAAGGTTTGAAGTGGACCCAAACCAAAGCTACCTGGAAGGTTTGCTTGGGGGGGGTGTGTATGTGCGTTAAACATATGTATGAGGTGTGAAACTTCCACAACTTAATCATAATCTTTTCCTCCAAAAAGTAGAAGAGTTAGCGCTCTATACTAAATGCAGAGTTCAAGTGACATAAAAATTACTGAATCCTGCTACTAATACAAGGAATTAATATATTTGATGTTGCTTTTGGTAAGAAACACTTCGCTTTGGAGACATGACATAAATGCAACTCTCTCTCAGGAAAGGAGAAAGTGTGACATAAGGAAAACAGCAAATTTAAATTCTCAATATACCGATGGTCTCTGTATCCACAGAGATGGCAGCAGAAAGATCTGCATGGAATCTCTGCCATCACTGCACTAATTGTGTACAAGCAATGTGTAATATGGGTCAGAAGATGCTTTTTTTCGCTTTTCTAACTAAAACTCTCACTTGAAAGTATCCTCATACAAAGAAAATCTGTGCTGGCCATATTCAGGGGAGCACCACGGATTTAAAAAGCAGCTGAAATGCACAAATACAGAGTTAATTGTTCTTTTAGCATCTAAGGCTTTTCTGCATCCCCTAATTCTTAGTGGGCAAAGTGTGGAAGGACTAAGGGGGGAGAGAGGGTTGCATTCAGTCAGAAGGCTCATCTGTTCTTAAGTGCAAGAGTACGTAATCCCCTCTTCATTCAAATTCCTCAGCTGGTTTATATTTTTCAAGAAAATATTTAATCCCTACATTTGCATCTGAACTGTACAATATTTTTGTTGGGAAAAAATAATTGCTATGTTATTTGAGTGAGTTGGGTGGAGTTTACTATAATTTTTTTTTATTTCAGCATGAACTTCTCCTTTCCCCTTCCTTCAAAATAATTTTTCGAGATAATCCTGGTGATTTTGCATTTTCATTTTTATACTATTGTATCGTTAAAATTGCCTAAAACGTGTTTTGAAGCAAGGATGTGTCTTGATTTGTCTGTGGTATCTCAAATTTCTGAAGAATGCAGAAATTTGAAGGAGGGAAGCAGTTGGGGATGTGAGCAGCCCAAGGACAAGGAAACTCTCCAAGCCTACTTTATTCCCTGCGGTAGAAAGAGAAATACGTGGAAAAAAGTTGGTTTAGGATTATGCAGATAGTGGCACATACATGCCATTTGTAGGTTAAATGGGGTGGTTGTTCCCAAATTTTTAAATTTTTTTTTAATATCCCCTTCTTTTATGTTGAAATATTCATAGTATGTAATTGCTGAAGCTGTTGGTAGTGCATACTGGTATTTATTTTACTTTGTGGTTTATAATACGCACTTTGTAGATAACTTCTTTCACGTTTTTAACTCCTACACTGAATGCAAATTAAATATTGATTTGTGCGTTGCTGGTTTTTAAGCTTCAAGGCACTTCTGAGTTGTGGTTAATTGATCTCCAACTCCACACTGGAACACACAGCGGTGGTTCAGAAAGCGCGGCATCTGAATTACAAATGACTGTATGTTTTACACATGTGGTTCACGGATTTGACCGATTTCACAGGCTTGAGACGAGCTTGGTTTGCTCTGAGTTACTCTTTGATGTCCTTGTAAATACGAAGGGAAAATAAGCATAGAACAAAATAAGACATAAGCTGCTGTGAACAAGTTTTTTAATATATAAAAGTAGTGTTGTTTGTTTGTAAAATATTTGAAAATTCCATATTCTTAACGCTCACGCTGTCTGTCTTAGGGTACTCGGTTTCCCCAAAAGTCAGACCTCAATTTTTCTGGAGCTTTCTGTCGTAAATGTCGATATTTAGCCAGTACTCGGGGCTGTAGCCCAGTCCATGAGTGTCCCCAGCATAGATTTCTCCTAGTTGATTCTCATGATTTATACATGTGAATTAAATTTTATCATCTGTGATGGTTTTATTAAATGAGATAATTTTGTCCCTAAAAGTACTTTTTCATGGCTTTTACATAATTTTAATGTTTTATGCTACGCATTTGGATGCACGTTTGGTTCTTAATCAATGTTAGGACTGATTGCCTTTCATTTGAATAACATACTTGACTGTAAAGAAAGTTGGGGTGGAGGTCCACGAGGTCTCTGGTCCTGGTCATAATTTGAACTTGAAAAGCCCACCAGGAACACTGTTTCATAGAGGGCAACTGTTGAGTTCCTTAGTTTCTTAGTCTACCTTGGTATTTTTGTAGTTTGGGAGAGAGATGGGAGAGTTGAAACTTAATATTCTCTTAGTATTAACTTCTCAAAAAGCCAAACAAGATAGTATATTTCTTCAAACTTTTCTGAAATAGGTGCTTTGGGTGTAGGACAGGTCAGAAAGGTAAAACTTAACTGTTCTTGCATTGACGTTACTGCTTTGGAAAGAGGCCTCAGGATGGGTCACCGGTGTCTGCCTGGCCTCAAAACTTCATGATTTTTCAATTTCTGGTAAATTTTGGAGCTGTGTGCAACTGCCAAATCTGTTGATGTCTACTATCTACAGACAGATGTGAAGATGTCTTTCTTACAAAAGTCTATGTGGGAAAGACCTGAAATCTTTTGGATCTGAGATGACCTAAATGAGTTTTAGCTGGTGGACTCTAACTGTACATTGTTGGGATAAGCCTTTTTGTATGTTCTCTCTAAGAGGAAGGAGATCTTCTTGGGGCCTTTCAATATAAAAGGGCGGCTTTTGAGAAAGGCAGAGAGAGACTTCTTACCAGGGCCTCTAGTGATGGGACAGGGGGCAATGGTTTTAAAGTAAAAGAAGGTAGACTTAGACTAGATACAAAGATGAAATTTTTCAGTTTGAGGGTGGTGAGGTACTGGAACAGGTTGCCCAAAGAAGCTGTGGATGCCCATCACTGGATGAGCTCAAGGTCAAGCTGGATGGGGCTTTGAGCAACCTGATGTGGTGAAAGATGTCCCAGGAACTAGATGTTCTTTAAGGTCCCTTCCAGCTCTGTTCTTTGAGCTTCCTCCAGTTTGCTCTGATCTTTCTATCACTAACAACTTGTGCATTTCTCGTGTGGGGCTGCAGCAGACAAATGCAAAATAGAAATTATTTCAACTCCGGTTCTGTGACATGTTGTTAGCGTCTGCGGCCCGAAATTCCTTTGTACTGTCACAAATGCTTAATTTGCAGAGTGATGAAATGAATATTAAGTGTACCAGAGCTGAGGCTGGAATAAGTACACGCCACAGTTCTCTAATTTGATCTCTTTCTGTGTATCAGCAGAGATGAATGTGTTCAGAAGTTCCTGAAATACCGGCCTCCTTGTGCAGTCGCTGGATGATTTTGTGCCAGAACTAATTCAGCGCTTTCTAGTGCATTTAAGTCCCCTCTGAACCTGATTAGATCTTGAAACAGCTTGCACTGAAAATGAGTCTCTCTGTAATAACTACTGGAAATTTGACTAAGGCTTTTCATTTGGACCTTAAGCCATTTTCTTTCTCATTTATGCTTCAAGCTTGAACTAGAATGATTTATTTTATTTTTGGAGGGTGAGTTGTAGGATACATTCACCAGCAATTTGGAGAGGGAAGACTGGGGAGAAGAGATCTTGATGAACTCAATATTGTTCTATATTTTGATGATTTTTTTAAAATAAGCATTGTATATGTATTCCACACATTATGGGACATAGAAGATATTTTAACAATGTGTTTGAAATAACTTAGTGTGCCAGGGGTACTTGGCATGACAAATTGAAGACTAGATCACAGTGTAATTAAAAAATGTTCACTTTCTTCATGTTGCTGAGGTTGAAAGTGCGTGAAACGACTGTCAGTTCAGTTCCAGATAATTGCTGTTACCAAGTGTCATTGTTTGTTCTTCTTGAGGATTTGGTGGCATCTGATTTGGTCCAGGTTGGATCAGGAGCAGAGAAAACTGGATGCCTTTTATTGCTGGTCTCTCCTTCTTCTGTGCCCAGTGAATGATCAGAAAAGGAAAAGCTTTTTAGAGGGTAGTCAAATAATTTATGCTTGTTTGAAATAACAAAGAGGTGAGCTGCTGGTGGTTTTTCAGGCACATGGAATGGTTGGGTAACAAGTAAACTGCAATATTGGTAAAGAATTTAAATAGCTTAGCAATGTTTTTTTTTTTTTTTCTTGGTTTAGGCTTTATTATTGTTGCTGTAGTTTCCTACAGATTATATTGTGGCACAAAAGATTTACGTTTTACTGCCTCCTAGCACTCATCACTGAGGCAAAAAGCCTCATTTCTGCTGTGTGTTTCTTTGTGGTCTTCGAATTCTTATCTTTGTGCAGAAAATATTTGTTCACTGAGTCCAACCTACACAGGGCTGTCCCAAATAGGCACTTAAATAATGAGGATTTTTGTGGCCCTTTTCTGTTTATTCTTAAAGGTTTTCATCATGGTTTTCTTTGTTTCTGCCAATGCATGTTACAGCAAACTGGCTGATAAGGAATCATTATACATCCACAGTATTTGTATTCACCATTAGCATTGCATCTTCTATATCAACAAAGCAAGTTCAAGTAAGATGTAGTTGTACAAGTGTATACATTATATGATGCCTGATGGAAAAAGTTGTTGGTGCAATATTTGTCTGTGTTCTTTTCAAGTGAAACATCTTAACATCAGCAGAAATAGTAAATTTCAGACTTTTTTTAATAGTAGATGTATTTTGTATTGAAATTTATTTTTTTTTCCTAGAAAGTCATGTCTAGATACAGAAGTATGGTAGACTTAAAATCAATTTAAAATAGAGCTGCAATGCTCTGTAGTACTTAAACACTTATCAGTACAGGGTAAGTGAGAGTTCCTGAGGTGCTTAGTGATTTTTAGCTAAGAAAGCGATGAGCATGTTTTGTGACCAGCACTCCGACAGGATTCCTTTCCTCGCTGCTGCCCTTAACACTGGCTCGTTCATTATTTGTGAGGAAAATGGGTTTGACAGCCCTGAAGGCAGAACTGTTCATTTCCCAGCACAGCCAGTGCCGTCACGCCATTGCCTTGGCCCTGGGGTGACAAGGGATGGGTCCTGGAGAACCAGCTCCACTCTTGCCCCAGGACTATTTGGGTACCTCCAGCTCTGGGGCTGTGGGCAGGGCTGGTGAGTAGGTGTGTCTCCTGTAACGTATGTTAACTTACACCTCCAGATGGTTGGGTTGGACCTCTTTTGGTATTCCTATGTATAATCTAAATAGTTTAAATCAAACTTGATTTTGGGTAGGGTTGCAAGCTGTTTGTTATCTCACCTGAGACAGTGGGGACCTGGACCTAGAACGTGTCCTGTTCTGACCCATGCATTTAGCCAACCTGGTTTTGGCCAGGAACCTACACAGGAGATATAAAGTGTATATAAATTAAAAGCTGTCTTTAGCCTTGTTCTGTCTCCCTGGTGCCTGTTAGTATGAGGCAATAGGACACGAGGGGTAGCAGTTTTAAACTGAAAGAGGGGAGATTTAGATTAGATATCAGGAAGGAATTCTTTTCTGTGAGGGTGGTGAGACACTGGAAGAGGTTGCCCGGAGAAGCTGTGGCTGCCCCATCCCTGGAGGGGTTCAAGGCCAGGCTGGATGGGGCTTGGAGCAACCTGGTCTGGTGGGAGGTGTCCCTGCCCAGGGCAGGGGGTTGGAACTGGGTGATCTTGAAGGTCCCTTCCAACCCAAACCATTCTATGATTCTATGAAATAATATTTTATGAGCTTTTACTTTAAAAATCACAGTCCTGGCTTGTGTAGGGGTAATTTCAGTAGATGTATTTTGTAATGGAGGTAATGGCAGTGTTGACTTTAAACCCACAGCTCTTATATACAGTATTGAGTCTATGGATTTTATAGCATATCTAATGTTTATCTGCCGCGTCAGATGTAATGAATCTTAAATCTTTCTGCAAGTATTTCTGGTGGTCTTAATCTGTTCCATGCCAGAGGCAGAGAGAAATAACGCATTCAATTTTGTCAAATTAAGTTTTTACTATGCATTAAATTGATTAAATAGAGCAGCAGATTAAGGCGAAAAATACCGTCTTAAATTGCAGTTCAGGACTGATAGAATCTTAATGACACTGAGCTGGAGTTTTGCAGTGGGTGTGTGGGTATGAGGTTGTGTTAATCACGTGCTGGCTCTGGGCTGCTGTTTTAGAAACAAACTCTTGGACTCGTTGGCTTTGCCGAGAGGAGGGATGGCCGTGTGTGGAAGTGGCAGCACACGGAACACGGGAGCCACACGCCTGGTGTGTCCTGTCAAAGCCACCGGGTCCCCGTTTGATCATCGTGTTCTCGTGGAGAACAGACGTGTCGGGGGTTTTCCTTTTACACCAACGACACGGCGTCTTTTGAGAGTCGCTCTCCGAGGGCTACATGACAGAAGCAATTAGGAGAAGAAAGCCTGTCTCATGTTGAGTACTGAAGTTCCTCTGTCTGATGTCTTGTTCCCTCACCACCCCCTGTATTTTCCTTCCTAATCTAGTTTTCATCAGTCATCTCTTCTGGTTGCTTTGTCCTGGTGTATGTGTGTGTTTTGCTGTTTGGGGTTTTTTTCTGCCCATGGTTCCTCCCCACCTCACTTGTCATCTTTTTTGGTGTCTTAATTCGTCCTCCATTTCTTTTCCATCTGGAAAACTGTATAAAAGGGGGCAGAAGCAGAGGAGAAGCTGGGGAAAAGATTTTTCTCTATTTCTGCTGGTGCATCTGACTTGCATGGGGGGACAGGGAGGAGGGAACTGACTGAACAGACTATCCTGAAACTATCCTGAAACATAGCACGAAAAATTAATTATGTCAGTTTAGATAAATGCATAATATATAGCTCTATAATGACTCTCTTGCCCTTTCCCGATTTGTTTTCTTTATTTCTTAAATTCCTATTTCACACCCTGTGTCTTCAGGCTTTTCCCTGTGTTTCAGGCTCTGTGTCTTTTTGGCTTAAAAATAATTACATATGCTTGTGTAACAATAGGAATAATAATGTTTGTTCTTATCTCCTTGTCAATTCTCATTGCCATGTGTCTGCTCTGTTCTTTGACAACTAACTTACTCACTGTAGATGGCTCTTGAAACGACATTCTTTTGTCACTTAGGATTTGGAAGGCTTTTTTTTTTTGGACTTTTTCTTCAAAAAAAACCCCTCAAAACCCAACTGCAAACCAAACAAAGAGGGGAAAAAACCCCAAACCCAACCCACCAGAATTACACTTTGTGCATCACGTGCTTCCAGAAAGTACCGTCGTTGGAAGTGTTGTGATTTGTATCCCTGGTAAGAGGTGCAAGACTTGCTGGAACAACAAGATTACATGAAAGGAGTTTTCCCTGTGCCTGTGGTGGTACGTTTACTGGAAGTTTGTCTCTCCCACTGGATGTTGTCCTCTGTTCTGTTATTTCTTGCATCATTGAAGGTCCCAAACTGTCACATCTCACTGGAGAACTGTTTTCAGACTCTCTGGCTACAAAAGCTCTAACCATATGCTTGTGGAAATGCCCATTTGTTGTAAAGGGATGTTATGCTACACTTTGAGACAAGCTTGAACTGCAGCAAGATTTCTGTCCATCCATAGTGTCACTATTAGACTAAGAAAACACCATTTTTTGGGGGGTAAATATAGACTTAATCTTGTTTGTTGGGGCAGATTTCTGTACAGAACAAAACCTCTGCAGCTGCTGTCAGGCTCGCTTTGAATGCCTTGCAGTGATCCCACTGGGATCAAGAAAATGTTTTATTTTTTAGACAATATGTAAGTTAGTCTTTTCATGCATCCAAATGTTAACTAGTAACGGCCCTAAATTTATTTTTTTTATGGAAGTCCAATGTATATGCAAAGATTATAATCTGTTAAACTTTTGACAAACTACTTTGTGTGTGTTCTTTACTGGAAAGCTGTCCTTGAATTTTTTTTTCTTCTCCCTCCCTCC
>NW_015094509.1:27428949-27454970 GCF_001431845.1 Calidris pugnax | reverse complement strand
CTCCCTCCCTCCCTCTGTGCTGGCTCCATTGATTGTCTTCAACCTCCTTTCACTCTTCTTGAATGTTCTGTAACTTCAGATGAAAAAAAAAACAACTTAAAACTTTAATTCTAGCTTCTGAAAAAAGTGCTGTAACAATGGAATCCATGTGTGGGCCATAACCATGGAAACGGCATAATTTTACAGTGGTGGAACATGAAGGGAATGACTCTCCCAGCTTTCTAAGAACTTGTCTTTAAGAAACAAAACAAAAGCGACCAAACCCAAAAAACTTGGAAAATATTGTTTTGCTATTTCAAAAAGAAACTTTTGAGTGTTACGTTGTTAGCCTGTTACTCTAAATCTTCTTTTTTCTTTTGTTTTAAAAGGATACCTAAACACCTCAAATGCCCTGAAAAAAAGCATAAAACAACAACTCCAAAACCAACCCCCCAGCCCCACCCCCCTCCAAAACCAGAAAAAAACCCCACTAAAGAAATCAGTTTGCTCTTACATTGTGTTCTGGGATCTGTAGCTCCATTTGAGTTATTTTTTTAGCTTTTTGCCTGAAGTACTTTTCCGAACTCTCTCCTTTTCTTGGTTGTGCCCTTGGTGTTTATTTCTGTACCTAGAAAAATGTGTATTTTCCATTACTGAAGCATCTACGTGCTGAGTTCCTGTCATACCTAGAGTGCAAAGCAGCTTTCCTGGCAC
The DNA here is from genome assembly GCF_001431845.1 of Calidris pugnax. NCBI lineage: Eukaryota > Metazoa > Chordata > Aves > Charadriiformes > Scolopacidae > Calidris > Calidris pugnax. The sequence goes on along the minus strand of NW_015094509.1, from coordinate 27,454,277 downwards.
GCGGAGCTGGTTTGGATTTCAGTACAGGAACTATAAAATCCTGTCACCTTTTGACAAGGTGGGTGACTCGTGGTGACACACGGCATGTCACGAGTCCATCACGGAAAATGACAGGGGAAATTCAATGATAGCAAGCAATGTCAAGACAATGTTTTGATTTTTTTCCTTTTTTTTTTTTTTTCAAAGTACTCAACCTATCACTTTTAACAAGTGCTCTGTAGTATAATTGGTGAGGAGCTAGAAATGTATAGAGTGCACATAGATGGCTTTCCCTAAGCTTGCCTGAGGGCCTGAATGGTTGGGTTCGGGAAATGTCACAGCATTTCCATCAGGATTACACGATCACAGGTCATGGTGCTGGAGATATTCCTGAGAGATCTGAGCCCTTGCCTGCACACACATGTCCCTCCTTGAACATCTTAAGCAGTTTTAAGGTTTCCTGGGCTTGTTCAGAGTTAAACACGTCTCCTTTTGCTGTAAGCCGGTAAAGGATAAGAACATTCTTATAATGGAGCTGACATTCTTAAAGCAGCACTTCTGATGGAGTAGGTGTTCTTGTGGGTCGTATCTAAAGCTTGTGACTGTCCTACATCTTCACAGGGCCACGACGGGGAGTTTAAGAGCGTGAGAGGCTGCTGGATGAGAGCAGGGATCCTCCAGCCCAGCGGCATACTGTGGTGGCCTCAGCAGGTGGTGTTTAAATAGAGTTTGCACGCCTGGCCCTGTATTTCCTCAGCATCCCTGCTGCGTCAGGGATGCCACCAGTACCTCCCTGACTGGTCCTTCTCAGCTTCCCTTGTCAACCTGCTGTGAATCTGACAACTGGATTGAGTGCTTCCTAGTGCTCATACTGGTGGGATTTGATGAGCGGTGGTGCTGCATTGATTTGCTTTTCACAGAGTCCTGGAATGGTAGGGGTTGGAAGGGACCTCTGGAGATCACCTAGTCCAACCCCCTGCTAGAGCAGGGCCACCCAGAGCAGGTCCCACAGGAACGTGTCCAGGCGGGTTTGAATGTCTCCGGAGAAGGAGACTCCACCACCTCTTGGCAGCCTCTTCCAGGGCCCTGGCACCCTCACAGTAAAGAAGTTCTTCCTCATGTTCAGATGGAATTTCCTGTGTTCCAGTTTGTGGCTGTTGCCCCTTGTCCTGTCACCAGGCACCACTGAGAAGAGTTTGGCCGCATCCTATTGACACTCGTCCTTTAGATATTTATAAGCATTGATGAGATCCCCTCTCAGTCATCTCGTCTCCAGCCTGAACAGCCCCAGGTCTCTCAGCCTTTCCTCATCAGAGAGATGCTCCATTCCATTGATCGTCTTTGTAGCCTACGCTGGACTCTCTCCAGTAGTTCCCCATCCTTCTTGAACTTGGGGGAGGGCAGAACTGGACACAGACTCCAGATGTGTCCTTGCCAGGGCAGAGTAGAGGGAGAAGATGACCTCCCTTGACCTGCTAGGCTTGCTCTTTTTGATGTCTCCCAGAACGCTGGACTCTCTCCAGTAGTTCCCCATCCTTCTTGAACTTGGGGGAGGGCAGAACTGGACACAGACTCCAGATGTGTCCTTGCCAGGGCAGAGTAGAGGGAGAAGATGACCTCCCTTGACCTGCTCTCCCTCCCTCCCTCTGTGCTGGCTCCATTGATTGTCTTCAACCTCCTTTCACTCTTCTTGAATGTTCTGTAACTTCAGATGAAAAAAAAAACAACTTAAAACTTTAATTCTAGCTTCTGAAAAAAGTGCTGTAACAATGGAATCCATGTGTGGGCCATAACCATGGAAACGGCATAATTTTACAGTGGTGGAACATGAAGGGAATGACTCTCCCAGCTTTCTAAGAACTTGTCTTTAAGAAACAAAACAAAAGCGACCAAACCCAAAAAACTTGGAAAATATTGTTTTGCTATTTCAAAAAGAAACTTTTGAGTGTTACGTTGTTAGCCTGTTACTCTAAATCTTCTTTTTTCTTTTGTTTTAAAAGGATACCTAAACACCTCAAATGCCCTGAAAAAAAGCATAAAACAACAACTCCAAAACCAACCCCCCAGCCCCACCCCCCTCCAAAACCAGAAAAAAACCCCACTAAAGAAATCAGTTTGCTCTTACATTGTGTTCTGGGATCTGTAGCTCCATTTGAGTTATTTTTTTAGCTTTTTGCCTGAAGTACTTTTCCGAACTCTCTCCTTTTCTTGGTTGTGCCCTTGGTGTTTATTTCTGTACCTAGAAAAATGTGTATTTTCCATTACTGAAGCATCTACGTGCTGAGTTCCTGTCATACCTAGAGTGCAAAGCAGCTTTCCTGGCACGCGGAGCTGGTTTGGATTTCAGTACAGGAACTATAAAATCCTGTCACCTTTTGACAAGGTGGGTGACTCGTGGTGACACACGGCATGTCACGAGTCCATCACGGAAAATGACAGGGGAAATTCAATGATAGCAAGCAATGTCAAGACAATGTTTTGATTTTTTTCCTTTTTTTTTTTTTTTCAAAGTACTCAACCTATCACTTTTAACAAGTGCTCTGTAGTATAATTGGTGAGGAGCTAGAAATGTATAGAGTGCACATAGATGGCTTTCCCTAAGCTTGCCTGAGGGCCTGAATGGTTGGGTTCGGGAAATGTCACAGCATTTCCATCAGGATTACACGATCACAGGTCATGGTGCTGGAGATATTCCTGAGAGATCTGAGCCCTTGCCTGCACACACATGTCCCTCCTTGAACATCTTAAGCAGTTTTAAGGTTTCCTGGGCTTGTTCAGAGTTAAACACGTCTCCTTTTGCTGTAAGCCGGTAAAGGATAAGAACATTCTTATAATGGAGCTGACATTCTTAAAGCAGCACTTCTGATGGAGTAGGTGTTCTTGTGGGTCGTATCTAAAGCTTGTGACTGTCCTACATCTTCACAGGGCCACGACGGGGAGTTTAAGAGCGTGAGAGGCTGCTGGATGAGAGCAGGGATCCTCCAGCCCAGCGGCATACTGTGGTGGCCTCAGCAGGTGGTGTTTAAATAGAGTTTGCACGCCTGGCCCTGTATTTCCTCAGCATCCCTGCTGCGTCAGGGATGCCACCAGTACCTCCCTGACTGGTCCTTCTCAGCTTCCCTTGTCAACCTGCTGTGAATCTGACAACTGGATTGAGTGCTTCCTAGTGCTCATACTGGTGGGATTTGATGAGCGGTGGTGCTGCATTGATTTGCTTTTCACAGAGTCCTGGAATGGTAGGGGTTGGAAGGGACCTCTGGAGATCACCTAGTCCAACCCCCTGCTAGAGCAGGGCCACCCAGAGCAGGTCCCACAGGAACGTGTCCAGGCGGGTTTGAATGTCTCCGGAGAAGGAGACTCCACCACCTCTTGGCAGCCTCTTCCAGGGCCCTGGCACCCTCACAGTAAAGAAGTTCTTCCTCATGTTCAGATGGAATTTCCTGTGTTCCAGTTTGTGGCTGTTGCCCCTTGTCCTGTCACCAGGCACCACTGAGAAGAGTTTGGCCGCATCCTATTGACACTCGTCCTTTAGATATTTATAAGCATTGATGAGATCCCCTCTCAGTCATCTCGTCTCCAGCCTGAACAGCCCCAGGTCTCTCAGCCTTTCCTCATCAGAGAGATGCTCCATTCCATTGATCGTCTTTGTAGCCTACGCTGGACTCTCTCCAGTAGTTCCCCATCCTTCTTGAACTTGGGGGAGGGCAGAACTGGACACAGACTCCAGATGTGTCCTTGCCAGGGCAGAGTAGAGGGAGAAGATGACCTCCCTTGACCTGCTAGGCTTGCTCTTTTTGATGTCTCCCAGAAGACCATTGGCCTTCTTGGCCGCAAGGGCATGTTGCTGCCTCATAGTCAGCTGCTTGTCCACCAGGACTCCCAAGTCTCTCTCTGCAGAGCTCCTTTCCAGCAGGTTTCCTTTTTTCTCATTTTTTTATCCCCCTCTCACTTGTAAGCTCTGGTCATATTCACTGTGAGCCTCGTGTCCTCCCAGCTGAGAGGGCCCAGATTTCATAGTCTGGCCTTACCTGGCAGCCACTCCATCCCTCTGTCCCTTCAGCTGCTCTGGACCTTCTTGAAGTCCACTCTGCATTCCTTCTGGTGCAGAGACCAGAACTGAACACGAGATGTGGATGCTTTCCTGTTTTGTGTACAGTAACATGTTTTAAGTACCATGTTTTTGGTACCCTTCCTAATGACACGCCAATGTTTTATTGCCTTTTTTTGGTAAGCTACTGCTCTTTGGGCTGATGATTTCAGAGAGAGCAGTGACTCAGCCTTCCTCCTTCAGATGGAACTGGAGAAAGTGCAAGTTAACATGGTTAAGGAGGTATTGCTCAGAATATTTTTCCTCTAGATGCATTACATCACGTCCGTCTGCTGCCTTTTAGCAACTTGCTTTATTTTCTGAGATCCTTCTGGATATTTTACCTGTTGGCATGGCTTTTGCCTACCCATAAGAGCTTAATATCACGTGCAGATGGGAAGATTTCACTTAACCATCTTGTGATGCAAAATAAAACCAATTTTTGTGGGCCTTACTCCAGCCTTTAGCCATACCTCTCTTCCCTATATGCAAAGGTGTATCTAGGACTTGGGGGGTTACTGAGAACAAATTCTAGAGTTGCTCAGATACCACATGTATACTTGGTGTGTAATAAGATTGATCCCACCTGCCCCAAGTAATGATTGAGTGATTTCTTGTGCTCTTTTTAACCTCCTTGGATGTAGCTTCCCCCCAACTCTTTCATTTAATCTCTTACTGCCCTCTTACTGGTCTAAAATTTGGCTACTGGTGGCTGGATAGATAATGGAGTTATCTATGCTCAATGAATTTAAAGTTTCCAGATGCATGGCCGCTCACTTCAGGGCAGAGTTCAGCTGAGATGACAGTAATCCACCAGTGTTTTCCTTCAGCAGCTTAATCAGAATTTTTTGTGGTGGTGTTTTTTTTTAAATGTAGAAAAACTAGTATTTAACAAGCATAAAGTGAGTGACTAAGGAGGAGTTTGTCTCAGTGGGAGAGGGGAAAAGGTGATTGGAAACTATTGAAAGACTCTTGTAGAAGCTGTAAATTAAGGAGACTGAACCTGGCTTTTGTTTTTAGGTGACAGTGGGTGGGAAGCAGAAGGCAGGTATAAACAGAGGAAGGCAGTGAGAAGAACACAGCAGTTAATTGGCCACCAGTTTGTCAATTTGTTGTCAGTTCTGGAAGGAACTATAAACTGAGCATGTTTCTGAGGTACAGGACAAGTCAGCTGATGCTGACATTTGTTCTGCTGTAATAACGTTATGCTCATGCCCATTTAAAGCTATTTGAAATAAGTCAGATATGATGATCACACTGTAAATGTGCCTGGTACATATTTTGTCAACCAAATACGTAATCTGAAAAAAAAATAATTAGTGTTCTGTGCAGTACTTCAGTCCGTCCTCTAACTTTTCCTTACCTTCATTTTGCGTTGCTTTTGTTCTTCAGAGGCAGCTGCTTGTATTAAAACTAATAACTGTTTAAACAGAACTTCTCAAAAGTATAATACAGGCTGTGCACGTTTCCCGAGGAGGGTCTTGTAGAGGTTGATTCTTGGCTGTTTCCTAGTTAACCTTTTCAACAGATATAAATGAAAACATTAAATCATTACTGCTGATATTCCCACTTGGCAAGCCAAGATTTAAGCAAAGATATGAAGAACTACAGTGCGCCCTGAATCTCCTGTGAAGTAGAGTTGTAAACAAAAGATGTGTGGTTTTTCTACACTGAATTTCTTCTGATGTGACCAAGCTAAAAAAAAAATGCTGGCAAGTTTTGTGCATGGAGGTGTTTGTCCTATAATCATCCACCCCATCTTTCCCTATGGTAACAGCTAAAAATTTACACTTAATGGGGGATATTCAGCTGCTGCGCCAGAGGCAAATGCAATAAATATGTCAACGGAGGGGGGGAAAACCTTTAAGTAAGCAAATGGTATTTTTAGTGCTGTTATGATTGACTTAAAAATACCGTGTCAGGTATTGGTGGCTACAAATTGGGGAAGCTACTAAAAGTAAAAATAGTTTGAGCATTCAAGGACTTGTAAAGGCTGATGAAAGGTTTCGAAAAATGGGCCTTTATAGTCATCCGCTTCTGCCTCTCATTCTGCATAGTTAGTAGAAGAAAAGATTTGATTGATTTGCTCTTTAAAATTGCCCTAAAATTGCTTTAATGGGAAATGATATAATAAAGGGCTGTTAACATTCAGCTCCTAAGAATGCTAAATTCGAAGTAGGTCAGATTTAGGCTAGAAATAAGGGATGTGCTTCTAATGATGAAGGAAAAAAAAAAAGTACACATATGGCACAACCTAACTGGTGGGTTTCTGTAATCTTTTAATCATATTGTCAAACTTCTAAACAGCTTTTCCTTAGTGGGTGTGCTGTCAGAATGAATTCATCCTATCTCCAAGGTCTTTGCTCAATAGGTTGGATGATCGCGAATAAAGCCTTGAGCTGCTGAATAAACGTAATTTTCAAAGCAGTTTGTTTCGTTTTTTTTTTTTTGAAAGGTGACTTCTGTTTTCTGCTTAGTTACTTACTCTTTAAAAAAAGGAAAATATTTTTAAATGGATGATGAGATCTCAACTTCATTAAAGATTAGAGGAACATCCAGCTCTCTTTTTTTTTTTTTGCCTGCTGGAGAAGAATAGGAAGGGAGATTGTTGTCTTTGAGGCTGGATTCAACATCCTTCAGCATCAGTCACACAGAGGTTAAAAGCTGAATACAGGTCTATATTCCTAAATGATTTTGGTACCAGTAGATAAACAGGAGAACTTCATCTTAAGTTGATTTTACGATATTCCTGGTTCAGTTGGAAGGATTGTTGTGGAATGAGATGTGCTACTCGGCTTCCTGGAGACTGTGGTCTGTGGTTCCTCATGTGCTCCGAGCCCCTGCTCCACATGAGAATGAGAGATTGGTTCATGAACTGAATATCTGAATTCATTTCAAGGGAATACTGTTAGAACCACTCAGTTCCTGCTACAGGAGAACAGGATTGAATTTCTTGTGGTCGGCCACTTCCCACAGCTCTGGAAGGAGATCAGTGCTGCAGATGGGTGAGAGTCTGAGCCTCTGGAGTTGTCCATGGAGCCATATTCTCATTTTACCTTGAGGTAGGAACATGAAGCTCACAAAATATTCCCGTTTTCGATGATTAGATGTTACCCTTGGAAAGAAGATATTAAATTGCGGCTCCATTTCCAAGAAAACATTTGAGGAAACTCAGCGATGCAGAATGCATAGTTTCTTAAAAACAAATACAGTGTTAGAGATATCCGGTACTCAAGGCATCCTTAAGTCATACAAAAAACCAATTTGTGACAGGATGACAAAGTCTATTTGAGGACCTATTTGGACAGTTGGGCAGAGAAGAACCTGATGAAATGCAACAAGGACAAGTGTTAGGGTGGTGCACCTGGGGAGGAATAACCCCCTGCACCAGTACAGCTTGGGGGCTGACCTGCTGGAGAGCAGCTCTCAGGAGAAAGACCTTGGAGTCCTGGTGGACAACAAGTTGACCGTGAGGCAGCAATGTGCCTTGTGGCCAAGAAGGCCAATGGCATCCTGGGGGGCATCAAGAAGAGCGTGGCCAGCAGGTGAAGGGAGGTCATCCTGCCCCTCTGCTCTGCTCTGGTGAGGCCCCATCTGGAGAACTGGGTCCAGTTCTGGGCTCTCCAATTCCAGAAGAACAGGGAACTGCTGGCAAGAGTCCAGCGTAGAGCAACAAAGATGATGGAGGAATTGGAGCATCTCCCTTATGAGGAAAGTCTGAGAGAGCTGGGACTCTTTAGCCTGGAGAGGAGAAGGCTGAGGGGAAACTTTATTAATGCTTACAGTTATCTCAAGGGTGGGTTGAAGGAGGACGGAGCCAGACTCTTTTCAGTGGTTCCCAGTGACAGGATGAGGGGCAATGGGCACAAGCTGAAACATGGGAAGTTCCATTCAAATAAGAGAAAAAACATCTTTTCAGTGGGGTGGCAGAGCCCTGGAAGAGGCTGCCCAGGGAGGTTGTGGAGTCCTCTTCTCTGGAGATCTTCAAGATCCATCTGGATGGAGTCCTGAGTGATGTGCTCTGGGCAATCCTCCTTTGGCAGGGGGGTTGGACTAGGTGGTCTCTAGAGGTCCCTTCCAACTCTGACAATTCTGTGATTCAATGAAATCTGATTAATTTTTAATTGTGCTTTGGAACAGTTAAGAAACACAAGGTTGGTTGATGTCGTACAGTCGTAAGTGGGGTTTGTGTGACAGCATTCCCACGCGTTCAGGACAGGAGTCGCAGGAGAAGAGTCAGTCCAGAGCTCTCCTTGCCATCACAAACCAGATTAGGAGCCGAGTTTTTGTTTTCTCTCTTCAAATCTCAGCACTGAATGACTTTCCCCTCTGTGGAGATGTGAATGCTGTAGTGCCCTTCAAAAAGGGAAAGGTTTTGCACAGCGAAGGCAGCAAGTTTGGAAACGAGATCTGAAATGAGGAGCTGCATGGTCTCGGTTTACTTCTCAGTGAACAAAGTATTTATAATGTTGCCAGAATCCACTAATGTATTTTCAGTGTTAGATGTTTAATGGAAAGCGATATTTGGAGAATAAAGCTAAGGAGTTTCAAGCCAGAAAAGATTAGAGAGCGCTAGGGAGACAGGGTAAACCCAAGGGTAAGAAATATCATCAAAGTTCCTGGTGTGACTCTGCAGCTCATAAAAATACATGAAGGCAACGACCATTCATTTACTGCTGTGGTGTCCAAATACACAAACATGATGCACGAAAAGGTGGAGTTACTCCTTTTCTTCGTTTATGCTATTATCAGTTGATATTTCTGTTGTGGCTGGTGTTGCCAGAATTAAGATGCATTAGGCTATAGGGGACCTTGTGCTTAATGGAAATCTTTGAAAAATATGATGCAAGTAACTTGCTAAGTGCACTTAGGCAATTTTGAGTGGACTGATATGACCTTCAGGCTTCAATTTTTTTCATCCTACTTGTTTTTAAATCTAGTGCGTGTCAATTAATTGTAGAAAACAGGCTCTCTTACACTAAATTGTATTAGAAGAATATATACTTTCAGGAAGCTGTTCAGTGTATTTGTCCCAGAGGTGCAGGTTCTCTTCGGTTAATGCACTTACGGAACCGATTTGCAGTGAAACGTGGAAGGAAAAAATCATTTCAGTGCTTGATGTATATATAGTAACGGTGCTGATTCTGTAGGTACCTGGGTAGGTCCCAGTGCAGGAATGGGATCTGTGTGGGTGCTGGGGGGGGAGATCCCAGCGGAAACAGTGGCTCAGGTCTTGAGGACAAACACTGGAATTCGATCAGGACTTTCTAAAGTTATAAATACATGTGTGTCTTCACTGCAGAGCTTTCCCTGGAGGTGTTTGAAATTGCACGGCTCGGTTCCTGGAATGTAAATTAATGGTTTTCTGCCTATCTCTGTGCATATGATAATGTATTTTTCTGCTGGTTATGTTTACTGTTATTTTCTTGAAGTCTGTTTTGCAGGCGAACTTAACCAAATACTGTGCTTTGAGAGTCATAAATGCTGTGATAGAACATTTCCAGAACATCCAGAATTAGCATAAAATTGTAATGCAGCTTGTACTAGCAACTTAGTAGTTTTCTTGGAGTAACTTAAAATGTTCATTGTTCTTTAATTATAAATGGGATTTAGAGATTAGTTTCTATCACTGTAATAAAAAATAAAATCAAATATGGGATTTTCTACTCGGCAGTTTTAGTTGTTTTACTCAGGTGGCTGCTGTTGTTCCTCTTGTATATCCGAATGACGTGCAGGAATTTTTTGGCAACTTCATGAAAAAGTACACAGAAACTATTGAACTTCTATAAACAAACAGAAAGATGCAACATTTCATTTAACTTTCCAAATCAGTTGTCGCTGCAACACGTTTTGCTGCCGGAAGAGAGCTCTGTACCTGATGTGCTCATCCGGATTCGGTGCGGGAGGAGACTGGGGCTTTTTCCTTCCTACAATTTATGCTGCTTCTTCCTCTCTGGGTTTCTCCCAGCTCGGGGCATTTCTTACGACGTAAGGTTTTGTTCAGAAGCAGACAGCGCCATGAACATCTTTTAAATGTTCATACCTTATTATCTTTTTAAACTAAATACGTTCTGCCAGCATAAAGCATTTGCTATTTTCTCTGTTCTTTGTGGTGTCCTATTGCCGTTTTCATGGTGTGTTTTAAGTATGTTTTAACTTTGGGTGTTGCCATTTCGTTGTCTCCTCAGAGCAGTTGTTTGAGCTTTTTAGTTGGCTACCTTTACATTTCAGGTGTAATTCCCTTTATATTCTTGTAACCGCAAATATGGATTGTAGCTGAAAGCGAGCACCATGTTAAGAATCTGTTGGTGAGATCAGGGCTAATAAATTTATTAAGCCTTGTTATTTCTTCTAATAAGTAGCCAAGCAGTGACCATCTGCCCTGATAATCTCTGAATCTGTTCCAGTTGCTACGCCTCTGGGTAAAGTTCAATTTCCATGTGGATTTTGTACCCAATACGGCATTTTTATTACTCAACATTGCTGTCTCCTTTTAACCAAATAACCGTGCAGACCTTTTTCTTTAGTGCAGTTTCTTACTCATTTCTTTTTCTTTCTCGTCACCCCTGTACTTGTATTTATTTAAGTTCTTATTAACCTTTTGGTGTGTGTCCAGTCCTCGTTTCTACAGACTTTGACTAATTTTTGCTGTCTAGTTCTTTGTGGGTTCTAGTTTCCATTTTGAACTCTGGTCAGCACCTCGAGTCCCAGTTACAGTTGTGTGTACTGAGATGAGAAATAGATGTGTGAAAAGCAAGCAGAAGAAATGTAACAAGTTATAGTCTATATAATTACCTATTTAGGTAAATTTAATGTATAAGCATTTATACTCTTTTTTTAGGGTATAATTTTTAATATGATCTATTTAGACTCTGAGGCAGTGGCTCTGTCTCAGAGTGCTTAAAGGGTGGGTGTCAAGAAGGTGGAGCCAATCTTTTTTCAGTGGTGCCCAGTGACAGGACAAGAGGAAATGGGCATAAACTTGAACATAAGAAGTTCCACCTAAACATGAGGAGGAACTTCTTCCCTTTGAGGGTGGCAGAGCCCTGGAAGAGGCTGTCCAGAGAGGTGGTGGAGTCTCCATCTCTGGAGACATTCCAAACACACCTGTGCAACCTGCTGTAGGTCGACCTTCTTTGGCAGGGGGTTGGACTAGGTGATCTCCAGAGGTCCCTTCCAACCCCATGTGATTCTGTTCTTCTAAAGTTGATCACAGCTCAAGACACACTTGGCATTTGCTATAAAAATATTCAGCAACTGTATCTCATTGTGCCAAAACCCAATCTCCTTTCTCCTAATATTATTTCGTGTGTTCCGTACTTACCCATTTGTAAGCTTGGCCACCTTTTCTCTAAAGGTTTAACAATAAAGCAAACATACAGTAATGTCCACTTCGTATTCAAAGACTAACCCTGACACTTTGAGCTCTGAAATTACGTAGGTGCTAATGGTGAAATCTGTACATAACACCTAATTTGTGTGTAGTGTCCTGTCTTCTGCTGTAGTAATTACACCCGTTGCCTCGCAGTACCAGCTTCATCCTCGGGTTAGGTAGGCAAAACGGAATCTTGTTAATGAATGGGGTGAGACAAGGAAAATGCTTGTGATTTGCATGTGGCATGCCTAGCAGCTAGCAAATTGCTTCAGATAATGGGCTTTGTTAAACAAGTATAGCCTTGCAGAAAAACGATTAGGCCAATGAAATTTTTAGAGCGATTTTTTCCTTCTGTTTCTAAATGTCTTTCTTTATTGTTACAGATATTTCAGGACTTCCCTTGCCAGCAGGTAAGTTCTCTTTCATTTATGTCTTGATGTGAGAGCAGGTGGCTTTTAAGGGCTTGCTTGCAATGTAGTCCCACTTTTATACAATTGGAATATCAGTTCTTATTGGCACTGTCATGGTACTCAGTCATGTGGGGATCTGAGGGCAAAACATAACCTGTTGAGGTACAGATTTTTTTACATTTAAATAGTGTATTTTGACAAGGGGGGGAGGGAACTGAGATATAAATATACGTGGTTGTTAAATATGTGTGTGATATAGTTAATGCTTAAAAGGACTCAGCACAGCGTGTGATACAGCTGGCAGAAAAACAGATTAGCAGCAGCCACAAATAGTGGTGAATCAGAGGGATGATGTGTAAGGAAACGTGGTTTATGGGTGGCAGTAATGTCCCCAGGTGCCAGTGGGGAAGGTGACAGAGATGTTCCCTTGCCTGGGGACTTGTGCCAGAGCTGGAAATATCCCTCTGCTCTGTTGGACCATGGTTCTCCTGTCAGTGGTGTTTTAAAAATGAAAAAACCCACCACCACAACAACAAAAAATACCAACCCACCTAAAAAAACCCGAACCAAAATACTTGATTTTTAAAAATAGCATTTTTTTGTTTATTGCTTGATACGTTTGATCTTCAATCAAATATTAAGCTTTATAAATTGACTGGCGCTGTGGGCTCAAGCTGTGCTGTAGAGCTCTGGATGGTGGTGTCTTCTCTTCCCCAGCATTTGTCCATCTATTCCCTGTATGTAATGTGAATTCTAGAATCGTAGTGCACTTTTGTTCCTGGTTGGGCAAGTTTGGTATTAGATGTTTGGTTTTGGGCCTGCTACATTTCATCTTTACTTTGCATTGTTGATTTTGCTTGTGTATCCATTCTTTTATTTCTTCTTACTGTCCACAGAATACTTTTTTATGAGTGAGTATTTGAAATGTAATAATACTTGGTCAATATGAATCTGCTCCAGAGGTAGTTGCTCTTTCCCATTTCAACCAAATGACAATTTCAATTAAAATCTAGATAGCTGATATATTGTAGTCTTTCCACAAGAACTTTACAGTGGCTCTTCTGGAAAAAAATATTTGCTTGAAGCAGTGAAGAGAACTTTAAATGTGGAAAAAGTTGGGCTTTTTGTCTTCTAAGGAAGACATCTTAAAAATGATTTGTGTGCTGAGAGCAGTTGTCCGTTAGGGAAGTACTTGTGGAGAATATTGGAAAAACAAACGCCTGGTGTTTAGGTCAGGCTGACGGGAAGATAAGGGCTGGTGTGTTTTGTTCTGAGACGAGGTTGTGTGCTGAAACTTCTTCAGAGTTTCCACTTGGGACTTGAAGAGTCTGTCTGTTATTGTGAATCTGAGTCGCGGTGAGATTATTCTTTTCATTGTGGGTGTCATAGTTATACTTTTTTTGCCGTGTTGTTGAAGTACTGATAGAGGGCAAAAATTTGGCCAGGATTTTGAAATAATAACCTTTTTCCATGGTAAGGCAAGAGGTGCTTATAGAGGGGAGAAAAACTATACACAACTGCTTGCCTATAGCAGGGATTTGGCACTATTCAGTGATAAGGGAACTAAGGAAACCTGTTAAAAACCTGCTTAAAATGTTGTCAAAAGAGGAGGGTGTGTCAAATAGAGTTTCACAGAGATCTGACTTGCCCTGTGGTATTACAGTATTTTCATTAATGGCCATGATGACAGACTTTATGTGCCTATTCAATCTGCCAGTAATGCCAATATGAAAAGAGTTATGAGCACATTCGATGATATTAAAATTCAAAAGAAATGTGACAAATTGGAGAAATGGCCAAGTTGAAAGATAAAATGCATTTGAATATAGATGAGGTTCTGCATTCAGATGGGAAGTTTTAGTCGTCAGAACTTGTATTTACAACAAATAATCGTATTTTCTTATTTCAAGTTTTGAAGAACTTTTCTTTTCCTGGGTGCCACTTTTAGCAATGAACAATAGATGTCACTAGAAATGCTCTCACTTTTGCCACCTGGTTTTACGACTCTAAATTTGCATCATAATACGGTGGGGGGTGTGTGTTGAAGACTTTGCAGTAGGGAGGAGACAATTTTAAATGGTCTTTATCGTAGTGTCTTGTTTGAGGTTCTATTACTCGTTATAGTCAGTGATAGACCAAGGTCATCAACACTGCCTTTTTGCTTTGATTCCACAGCAAAATCTTCATGTAGAAGAGGATTGTTTGTGTGCTGTTGAATGCATTAGTTGATTAGGTCATTAGTTAAATCATTACTCAGGAGAGGTATCCTACATTAATCTTTATCGCTGCTTTGAAGTCTATGGGTAACTTGGTTTTTTACTACTTTGTGATTGAGGCCATGGATATGAGCATAGAGAATTTTTGGGATGTCAACCAGTAGGGGCTTGGGGGACAACCTGCTAAAATATTACTATTTCAGTCATGAATGTGGTCATGGAATGATGGGAGGAATGAGAGTAGTTTCTTTTGGTAATTGCAGTTAAACTGTGTCTGTTGACACTGTTGGGATTAAAAACAATCCCTCCTGGGTTGTCATCATCTGAATTTAGAACAGGTGTAGCATCTGTGTGACATAGGTGACCTTTCTTTAGACTCTTTCACTTCTGATTTTCTAGTGCAAATTAGTGTTCATGACCAGAATCAAGAACTAGTAAGGACGCAAAAAGCTGTACCAAAGAATTATACCAAATAGGTAGAGGAGAATATAGACAAATAAAAGAAATTAGCATATACTGGAATTTTTGGTTTAAAATGGAACAAAACATTCTTCCAGAATGTAATCTTAGCTATGGACATTTCTTTCTGGTGACTCTGTCCTTTAGAGAACATCAGAGTTGTGTAAAATTTTGCTGTCTCCTACTACAAGGTAAGAAAAAATTAATAGGATATTAATAACCTTTGTGTAGCATAATTCCAGATATGTGATATATTAGAAGTTGTTTTTGTGTTAATTTTTTGATGTACAGTGTACAATTTAGTGCGCCATCCACACATACTTACTGTTATCTTGCAATATTACATGGTTTTGGAACTATTTTTAGTTCCAAGTGCTTATTTGGGGAAAAAAAAAAAAAAAAAAAAGTATGTTGTTACACAATTTCAGCGCAATCTAAAGAGGTTCTTTTGGAATTAAAACCATGTCCTTGTTCAGTCTTACCTTAGCCTATATGGTTTTGCATCTTACATAAGGCTCGTTAGCAGTCCCTTTAATTGAACCAGATTCATCTCCTGGCACCTTCCACAGAAGCAGCTGCCTCCACACAACCTGCTGCTGCTTTTGTCTCTTACCCACCGGATGTGAGGTGGGGTGTTTAATGCTGTGCCGGGTAATTAGATCTTCCTTATCCCAAATCTATACCTGCCCCTCTATGAATTTAATATAACAACATGAAATTTAACACAGCTTTTCGGGCTAGAATTAAATCCACCCACCGTGTTGGTCTTCACATTGGAGATGGAGATGTCCCATCTTGTAGTGTCCTAAATGAGCAATAACTGAGCCGCCAGTAAGTTTTTCAAGATCTTACCTTTTGTTGGTGATTTTTTTTGTTTATTTTGTTTCTCCCTCTTGATAAAACACAACATTGGAAAGGAAGGATTTCCCCATCCATCCATTTTGTCAAGAAGTTAATTGTGCATTCAGTTTTGCTGAGACCTGAAGCTTTCTTGGCTAAGTGCGTTGGAGATGCTTCCTCTTGTACCTGAGTACCTAAAGTTTTCATCACAGTAACTATGAAATAAAGGAAGGGTGGGGATGACCATGTGGCTGAAAGAAAGATTCTGAAAGTCAAGTTGGATCTTGTGTAGCTGGTTTATATAAAATGTTAGTTGTTAGAGTGTGTTTTTTGTTCTGAGAGACCTGGATTGGGAGTGGCCTGGGATTTTCTCCCAAATACACATAAGCTTGTTTGAAGTAGAACATCATGGGCTACAGTGAACCAGGAGGAAAAACATTGCGTGGCTGAACTTTTATCAACTCCTTTGTTATAAGTTACGCCTAAAATGACCATAAGTAAAAGATTATATGAGCTTTCCTTTAGTGTGGTTTTACGTCCTTGATAGCTCTTAATATATAGCTCCGCTGCTCTGCTTGTGTAGTTATCTAATAACTTTTTATTTTTGCTCAGCAGAAGACTAGAAAAAGAAAGTAGTAAGAAAAATTGTAGATACTGTATCTGTGACTTCTTCCCCCCACCTTCTCTTTTTTTGATTTTCAGAAGGTGAAGAATATAATTAAGAAAATATCCAAACACTTTATGATGGCATTGTTGTTTCCTGCAGGCCTTTCCCCTGTTGGGTGGGAGCTGGGGATCAATAATTTGAATATGAAAAACCGCTGAAGTTATTTTGTCAGGCATAAAGCAAAAAAAACCAACCAAAACATTCTGTTCTAGTAGCAAGCAGGGGTCAGAATAACAGAAGGGGTGTGTTAAATGCCTGGGCTTCCATTGTTGAGCTGGAGTTACGCTCAGAAGTACTTAATAAATTGTTGAACTCTGGCACAAAGATGTTTTCCAGATTATATTCTCATTCACTAATTATTGCTTTAAAAAGATCTTTAAACATAAAGTTTCTAGTTAGTCTCCTTTCAGATTACTTGCTGGAATAGTTTCACATGGCTTAATTTTTATATATACGTGGGGTTTTTTTCACTGCAATGTGTGATAACTCTTCCTGTGAAAGGCTTAAAATAGAGAATTATTGGAGCTGTGTTTTCCAGGATTAATAGACTTTATCTTCAGATTTACCTGCTTTTTTTGATTCACTCCATAAAGTGGCTGGGCTGGGGTGTAAGCACACGTGGTTGTGGTTGTTTTTCTTCTTGTTCTGGAGACAAAAAAGCTCCAGCAAAATGGTTCTGTGTCTTTGTGGAGCAAACTTCCAGGGACTCGAAGAGCAGCTGACCTGATAATGAAAAGTTAGAATACAACTAAGACTTTTAGTCTCTGTAACACATAATTGATCGGCATGGAAATTGCTGCTGAGTGTTCCGTGGTCAACTATACATCCTCCAAGAGGAGGAGGAAGAGGTGTTAATGAAAGTTGAGGCCTTATGACAGAGAAAAGTGAGGGAGCCAAGTCATCCAGTGAGATGTTAGATGTAGTCATGATCAAGTTCTGGAAGCATCAGTAACTGAATTATTGAGATTTTTATACAGAACTTCTTTAAGAAGGGTTTTCAGTAGAAATTTGAAGGATGGTAGTCAGGCTTTGTTTGACGTGTGTCCCTCAAAACTTGAGAGAGTGAAAGGAAATCTTTCCTTCCACCCTAAAGCAGAGTTGACTACACTTAAAACATTCTTTGAAGGTATTTAACCTATTAAGAGGGCAGTTTCACAGGTCCTCCTGCAATTTAAAAATTCTTATTGTGCTTTCATTTCAAGGTACTTGAATTTCTCTGCTCCTGGTTTAAGTTCACTGCAGTTTGTTCTCCATGTCTCGGTGGCAGGATGAGTCTTCCCTTGTTTATGCATTCACAGATTTATTTTTTTTTCTCAGTCTCTTGTTCTCTTAAAAGCTTTAATACCATGTCTTGGTTGAAAAGCATCAAATGGGATTGTGGAGACCAGTACCACAGATTTTTTGGAAGTGATGCTTGACAGAGCTCTTGGTCTTGTCAGATGCTGTTACGTGCCGACAGAGTTGTTCTTGGCATGTTTGGTGATGTGGGTCATTCAGGCTGCTATCACAGAGGGGTTTTTTAAATGATCTGTCTACCACTGCAAGACACTGGATATTTATTTAATATCTCTTCTCCTGGATCGGAAGAAGGATTAGACTCAAAAAGTCAGCTGTGTCAGTTGGTCTTGTAGATCTTGGTCTTGCCTAGTTGAATTTTTATAGGAGCCTTCGGAGCTGTGGTGGAGAGGTGATACTTGTCTACTCATCAATTTACATATTATATGAAAGGATGCAGAGTGGGGATATTTGCCAGCACAGAATCATGGAGTGGTTTGGGTTGGAAGGGACCTCAAAGATCATCTTGTTCCAACCCTCCTGCCATGGGCAGGGACACCTCCCACTAGAGCAGGTCTCTGAAATACTGAGTTCTGGTTTGTCTACTCACAGCTGGGGAGCTCAACTAGCTTGAGCCTTACTTGGTGGTGAGCTCCTGGAAGACTTTAAAAAGAAGCAACATGGGCTTGTGTTGTCTGAGCATTTTGATATCACTCTGTAGGAATTTCCATAGGTAAACATAACTTATTCACCAGAACTGCCCTGACAACGAGCTGTCTTGTGTAATTGGAGGAACAAATGAGGCTATTTAAGGCGGTGCATTTTGCATCAAATAAAAGGGTTTTGCGTTACCTGAAGATGACCTTTGATTCTCCATAATGAGCATAAATTGACTGCCCGAGGAACTGCTCCTTGAAGGTTTATTGCTTTTCTCCTGAAGTAGTGATATAGGTGAAAGAGCTACACCTGGGCTCTGCTAGAGGTTCTCCTAAACAAAACATCAAACTCCATTTGTTGGAATTGCTTTTTGCAACATTTTTTAATCCAAATTATGTTACTTGGAGAGGGATTTGTGTCTATTTGACAATGTTTTCTTGTTTTTTAGATACACTGCTCTTTGATTGATAGGCTTGGGACAGAATTTGCTTGGTTAATTTCTATTATAAAACTTTAAAACTATGTTTTGTAATAATTAATTTGAATGTTCTATTTTCTTAGCCTTGAAAGGTGTCAACACTGATTTCTTGATTTGTTCTGTAATGCTGGAGTGTTAAAGTTGGATAGCTCTGTGTCTTAGCCTATATGTGTTTGTTTATACAGAGGGGATTTATGCTCTGCTCATCCTTCACTAACAAATATAACATTAACTGTTCCACCAGTGTGTTTTTAAATATAAATGGAGTAATCTTGTGTTATTGTGAGCTCATAGATTATTTTTTCAATTCAGTTTCTAATTGCTTTTAATGGTTTGGAAGTCTGAGGAACTGCAAATGTTATATTTGTGTTTTACGTAACACTGGGAGTCTTTGAAAATTACATATTTTCTTCTGAAAGAATGCATAAATCAGGTACAGTTCTGAGTTGTAAACGTCTTCTGAGCACAAAGGTTTTTGATAAACTGATGTTCTAACTTTGTATTTAGCACATGGAGGAGAAGCAGGACAAGAGTGACATGTCCAGGCTGCACCATTTCTGTTAAATTATGGGACCCTCTGTCCATCCCCTCTGAGCAGACTCTTAAAAGACTTGCTGACCCATAAGCAACTTCATTTTCCTAGATCCCTCTTAGATGTGACCAATTATTTCTACGTTGCCCTTGAATTAATGAAGCGGAGTTTTAAGAAGCATCGATAAGGTCAACTGATCCGCTGATGGATCCCTTCCACAGAACAAAAGTAATCCTCACAGAAGGCCTTTCCTTTAAACAGCATCAAAGGAGTGGAGTCCTCCCCCTTCAGATTCCTTCTACTGTCTTTACCTCATAAATAGGAGGTTTTCCCCATAAATAGAGGAAGCTTTATGAGATCAAGAAAGGTTCTGGTGACCATTCTGGGTAGCTTTATCTCACCTCTCCTCTTTCTCCCCGTCTCGAAAGTTGAAGAGAAGCCGTGCAAACTTCTGAGCGCAGTCAACCTGGCACAGAGCAAAGTTATCAGACTAAATTTTGCAGTAGAACAAGGAGAAGGAGGTGCAGAGTTCACTTCTTCTCTTAGTTTTCCAGGTCTCTATGAAGCAGATGTTTGCTTTTAGCGCTGGAATTGTGAAGGAACTTCTCAAAGACATCTTGAGGATGGCAAGAGTTTTGTTGTTTTGTTTTGGGTTTTTTTTTGTAAATAGCATAGAACATGAAGAGGCAGAAGATTGGAATCTGTGCCCTCAGGAAGGAGTAATTTTAAACCATTCTTGGCTTTCATGGCGCTGACTCCGTACTTCTGTGCAGTGAAGTCTTCAAAAAGTAAATGGAAGGAAGTGGGAGAACACGAGCGAGTTAGTCCACCCACAGGAAAATCTGCTGTAACTTCAGGCCTGAAAATTAATACAAGCCATATGGCTTTAAAAAATGGCTAGTCTTTATTTATGAAATAATAAAAACAAAGTTAACTTAATGGTCTTTCTAACATCTGTTGTCTTAATAAGCGTGGGCTGCGTGGGGTCTGCTCTGCTGCTCAACATCAGAGGATCCTTTGGGGAGGGAGGTCTTTCTACTCTGTGTCCCTTCCCTGCCTCACTACTCCCAGTATGTTGAGATTTTACAATAAAAGCAGTGAATTTGGTCAACTACTATTTTAAAATGTAGTTTAGAGAATAGGAGGGCTTAACATGTGTCTGTGGCCCAGAAGGTAAAAAGTGTTGCATTGAGGCTCTGCATATTTCAGGAGTGCCCTAGATGTATTCTACTAACAAAGCTCAGCAAACAGAGGAAAATGACAATAAATTCAGTATAGAATGGACTTTATACCAGAAGAATGTCTTAAGCAGAGATCCAAAGTGGTTTTTATTCTAGAATGAGTTTATGTTGGGATAGTGGCATCTTCTTCTGGTCGGTTGAAGGGCCGTAGTGTGAATCTTGCAGCGTATGTTCTTCTCTTCTGGCTATCGACTGCCCTGGGTTGAAGCTGGGAAGAGTGAGCTTCACTCTGTTGTACTTACTCAAATCTCAGGCATTCTCTGAGCAAGAAATCTTACAGGATCTACCACTAGAAGTTCAAAATGAAGACTAAAATCACAAATCCAGATTTTTCATTTGATTGATGGCAACCTCACAAAAGAGAACTTAGTTTTACAGGCAATGAATGTAACTATTACTTTGCTTTGCCTTTTTTTTTTTTTAATTGATTGATTCTCTGAGATTTATTTCTTAAGTACTTGTTATCATTGTTCCTTCAGGAGAAAAATGCCCCGATCTAATCTAGAGCATGGAATTAGAGTATTGAAAAGAGTCACATGGATTCATGGAGGTGATGTTGCATCTCAGTTGTGCTGAATTATTTTTGTCAGAGAACTGGCTTGGATTTTGGCACTCAAAGTAAAATGTCATTTGTCTTTCAGTTTTATCTGTCGGAATGCTCATAGTTAAGTACGAAAGAACATCTCTGGTGGCAGCACGATGGTGACCGAGATTCTTAGACTTCCGAGATCCTTTGAGTTCATGAAACCCGTTGGCCTTGCTCTCTTTTGAGCCCTTTGGGAAGGAGCGTTCAGGAGAAGACCATGCTAGAGAAGACATGGATGGAGGGGCCAGGGGTTGCTAGTGGGCAAGGATGATAGATTTAGAGACCGGGGAATCCAAGACCAATTTCCAAGACCAAGTTCCTAGTCAAACTTGAGCTTAATTTAAGGTAGACCTCAGGAGCTGTAATTCCAGGTTTGATGTAATGGCGATGCACCATTTTTCAGTAGCCCCAGTGAGCAAAAGAGATGATGTTTGTTTCACTCTGGCTAAAGGGAAACTTAGGGCAGATAACCTTTTCCATTCTTAATTATTACACACACAAAATAATTATAGTAATTAAAAAAACCAACCCGGTAGGAACAAGCTTGAGAGAGTGAAGGTGACTGAAGATGACAGTGCAGTTTCAAGGGTTGGAGAGCGTCCTTGCGGAGTTCTGGATACAAAGATGGAAAAGCCCATGAACTAGGATGTGGAAGATTGTCACATGAGCAATAAACTTGCTCTAATTTTTAGAGCAGTCATCAGGCACTCGTAGCTTCACAGGCTCTTCTGCAGTTGTCTTGGTAAAAGCATTTGTGGCTCTACAAAAAAAAATCCTCCGCTTTTCCTGAGGGCAAACTTGCTTTGGGAGCTCGTGTTTTTTTATTAACCAAATGAATACAATGAAGAAAAGTTTTTCTTCCGTCTCTTACATCAATATACAGATCTTTTTTAAATAAATGCACTTGTTCTTCAGCACCTGGTAACTACTAGAGGGATAAACAGTAGGCCATGGAGTGGGATAAGACTATTTATAAGTTCAAAATCCTGGTGATGATGTGATTGCTCCAGGTTCTACCTCTTCATTTTTGTCTTAAGCAAACAGGCTGCTCTTCTCTCTGTTGGAAGGAGATCTCTGCTGCTGGTGTGTTCATCTGGTAGCCGAGATGTTGTAGGAGAGGAACTGAAAAATAAAGCTTAATTTGGCTATAAAATCTGCCTTTTTCACAAAGTTGCTGAACGCCGAGTTTGGTTTGGTGAAAAGTCCGGCAATATTCCCCGTTTGGCTCGATCCTGTTCCCCTTCCCAGCAGTGCTCCAACTGGCCAGTTTGATCAAAATTTGATGAATAGAGATATTAAGGGATGTGAAAAGAATGAGTTGAGGAGGGGAGGGATCCTAATGATGCCGTTCAGTGAGGGGGAAACCGGAGTTTGCTCTCTGCTGGTGGGATATCCCAGACACCCACGGGAGCGCTCCGTCTCCGGGTGTCATCCTGGAGAAAGCCCAAAAACTTTGCCAGTTCATCTGAAAGGCGGTTTAGATCTTTATTTTTGTTTGGATAAGCTCAAGTGGGAAAAAAATAAATAAATTATAAAGTCTTTTCTGTGCCTCCCAGTTCTACAAAACTGTTGTTTAACCCTTTATTCCACAAGGCTTTGTGATTATTTTTTTAGGAAGCAGGATCAGCCCCGCAGGCAAATTTTAAAAGAAAAACTAAATGCCTTGCTGCAATTCAAAAGCTTCTGACTTTTTTTTTTCCCCTCCCTTGCATTCAAAAAGCTGCTGCTGACTTTAAAACCAGACTGCAATTGAGCAAACAAAGTCAGAGTCACAGCAGAAAAGTCTTGACTTGAATTTCCTTGGAGGCAAAACGCCAGTTCTTACTTGAGGACCTTGCCCTGCCCGTTGTTACTGGGGGAGTCTGAGGTTTTTCTGGTTAGAACGTGGATTTTTGGAAAACGGCCTGTGCTTCTACGTGTTCTTAGTATAAACTGATGCATTAACTTAAAAAAAATAATTTTTTTTTTTGATATTTTGTGTGATATCTGTTGGCATCGTTGCTCACACGGTAAGCGCTGGGCAGATGCTACGGGTGTAATTCAGCAGCCTCATCTCACACAACAAGAACCAACATTCCCATTCCCTGCTCCTAATTTCTGACAGATGTTCCGTACCTCACTAAATGTTATTTATAATCAGATTGGCATTACTTAAAAGAGATTATTTTCCATAAATGGTACTCGGATACCTACTTGATGAGTGGGATTTAGAAAACCTTGCAAATACTTGGTATTAAGTATACCAGAGACATATTTAACAGTCTTTTTATTCTTTTTTCTTTTTTAAAAATTTTTTTCCACTTTGTGCCTCCTCTTGACTAACTGAAAAATAAATTCTTTGCCTTTGGCTTTTTCTGTGTGTGCAGAAAACCTGTTATTTGAAAGAAGGGAATGGGCAATAGCAAATAGAAATTAAATACATTTTAATTTTTTAATTTTAGCATCAAGGAAGTGTTTGGCTTATTTTGAAATACACTCACGAGTGTGAAATACCTGGATAATTTCTAAAATTGACTTAAAAAAATTTTCTCATGCTGCATAGTACTTTGTTTTCCCCTTAGTTTTGTAGACTGATACTTGGAGAAGAAGGTCTGGCCTTGAAGGGAGCGATTAGAAGCCTTGTATCATCAATAAGGAGCGCTGGAAGGAGCAGGCGCTCTCTCTTGACACTTGGATTGATAATCCATATTAAGCTCAGATGTTAAAAGTGTAAAGAAAAATGCCAGTCCACCCATTCTGTTTATTAAAATTCTCCTTGATAAAGCACTTGCCACTTGATATTTAAAGGGGTTTTGTTTTCATGAATAAAAATTTAAGCCCTATCATTTTTTTACCGCTTGAATTTTATTTTTTTTTAGCTCGTTTTCTGCAAAACACTTAATTTTTATATTTTACCTAAAGCAGAGACCAAGGAAAAAAAACTTAAGCAGCGTCTGCAGCTTTTGATTTTGTGGGAAAACGAGACTGAGTTGCTCAAGGTCATGGTGGGAGCCCGTGGCTGGGGGTGTGAAAGCAGTTTTTCTGCCCTACGAGCTGCAGCTTGGACCAGAAATTCACCCACCCTGTGCCCGCGCAGACACCCAATTTGTGTTATAAATATTTCTATACCATATTTTGCTTTATTATCAGAGAGAAATATAATCGACCTCGTTGCTGGAAGTATTTGCCCGGGTGCAGAGCATTTTAGGGCTTTGAAAAACTTTATGAGGTAGAGGGGGGGGGAGGAAGGCACCCAGGCATGTCTTCAGTCCCCTTTGCCTTTCTTCAGCCCCAGAAAGAGCTTTGTGCCTGAGCAGTGATGCAGAACATCTGATGGGCCTGCTTCTGGCATAATCTCTCTTTCTAATTTTTTTTTTCCCTTAGTGAATATTTTTTTCTCCTTTAAATACAGAAGAAAGCAACAAAAAAAAAAAAAAGAAAAAGCAGCATCGACTGTATTTAAACTGTATTTATGGAGAGTTTTGAAGAATACCACCGGGGTTGTGTGTAGCTGGTGCATTGAGAAGTGGATCTGGCTGCGTTTAGCGTAAAGAATGGTAATTAAACATGTGCTGTGGCTGAGTGTGTGCTGCTCCGAGTAGGCAGATCGGTTCGGTTGGAGGCTGCTGCCTTGAGATTAATTCCCTTTTGGTTCTAGGCTTGGATAAGCCTTCCCCTTCACTGCTGAGGGCTGGGAGCGAGGAGAGATTACCAGGGAATATGGAAAGAGCTTTAATGATCTGTGCGTGTCTCCTTCCTGGTGATTTTTAATTCGTATTTTAGCTGAATCCGTTCCTTAGAATTTTTGTGGAACCTTTTGCTAGGAGTAAAATGAATATTTTCTTTATTTCCCTATACATATGCTGCCTGGACATGTGTTTATAGATGTATGCTTTTGCAATGTTTATGCTCACATTTTTTTGAAAAGAAAAGAACCCCACCAAACATATTGTAAGTAACTTTTGATGTTATTTGCTGCAAAGTTAAGAAAAAACAAATGCCCTGCACCCTGTGATGTGTGACCTTTGCCGTTAGGCTGGAAGTGTCTAAAGAAGCCCTGGTTGTAGAGGAGGGCTTGGACGTGGTCCTGAGTAATTAGTGATGGTGATAGTTTTTATTTAAGGCACAGGGTTGTTCCATCAGTGATTTTTGTAGTTGTGAAGTCGCGATGGAGGGTCTGACCCCAGTTTGTGGCAGTTCTCCTGGGCTTTTAGGGTGCTGGGTTCCTTTTTTTTTTTCAGTGCAGCTCTACACAAGTCCAGGAAGAAATTCTTTGCTGTGAGGGTGGTGAGACACTGGAACAGGTTGCCCAGAGAAGCTGTGGCTGCCCCATCCCTGGAGGGGTTCAAGGCCAGGCTGGATGGGGCTTGGAGCAACCTGGTCTGGTGGGAGGTGTCCCTGCCCGGTAATTGTCCCTGGATGGTCTTTAAGGTCCCTTCCAACCCCAAAAAACCCCATTCTATGATTCTATACAAAACGGGATAGAAGGGGGGGGGGATTTGTGGGACCCAGTGCCCCCACCGAGCACGGGAGGGATGGAGAGAGAT
>NW_015094509.1:27376799-27428327 GCF_001431845.1 Calidris pugnax | reverse complement strand
CCCCCCCCCTCCGCCCACCACCGGGAGACGGCGAGCGTGGCGGCGGGGGGGGGGGGGGGGGGGCCGGGGGTCCCCCCCCCCCCCCCCCCCCCGGGGAAGGCAGGAGGCCGGGCACCCGCCTTGGCTCCACCGCCTCGTCCTCTCTCGCCACCCACGGGGGGTGTTTGGGGGGGGGTAGAAGGACGGTCCGGGCTCCCACTCGCCCGGGTGGGAGGCGAGGATGAAGCCGCGGAGCGGTGCCCCCCCGCCGGCGGAGCGGGCTGCGCGGGGCGCGGAGCGGGGCAGGTGAAGGGAGCGCAGCAGCGGATTGTTGGGGGTTGGGGGGGGGGAAAAGCGGGTTCCTCCCGGTTTTCCCCGCCCCCGCGTTGCACGGCGGAGCGAGGCGGCGTACGCGGAACCTCCGCACGCGGAACCTCCGCGGGGCCGCGCGGATGTGGGTGCTGGAGGTGGCCGGGCAGCGGGCCCCGAAGCCGGCAGGTGCGGGCTGCATGGAGAGGAGCGGCTGCAGCCCATTCCCCATCTGCTGGGCTAAAGGTACACCTTCCCTCTGCTTTAGAGTGATTATTTCCCTCCCCACCCCCTGTTAATTTCATGTTTTACCACCTGTGGGTCCGTAGGTTGTGTTGGTTTTTTTTCCTACCACCGATAAAAGGCAAAGCTATAGTATAAAATATCTTTATTCCGGTCATGCGGTTGTAATGCAGAGCTGTCCGCAGCATCTTCTTTCACCTGACAGCTCTGATGCTTTTTGAAATTATTTTTCCCTCCCCACCTCCTTTGCTTTTCAGAATTATTTAAAATGAAGGAGCACTTGAGCTGTTTGGGGGTTTTGCTGCCACCGATGTGAGGGTTGGAGGGCTTTGTTTTTCGTCTTTGTGCCTTGGAAATCACTGCAAATGTGTAATTCTGCTTTCACTTACCTCTTGGGAAAAAAAAAATAAAATAGTTTTAAGTGGCTGCTGGTAGGTAATATTTCCAGTGGCAGACTAACGCCTTTTCACTGGCTGCATTAGAAGTTGCCACCCCTATTATTCAGCCCCCAAAGGAGACAATAACTAGCCACAAAGCATGCATTTATTACAATGAGAGGGTTTGACTTGCAGTTGAGGCTTAACAATAATTAGATGGAAATGTGAAGCTCAGTCACGTGATGGCCTTCCCTTGCATCCCAAGACGTTTATAACATTATAAATATCCCAAAGATATTTACCCTGGTACAATCCAAAAAGTATTTGTGTGCTGCTGTCGTGGTTGGGAGCGTGTGTATGAAGATACAGCACGGGGATAAAGCTTGAAATTCTCTTAGTAGCCAAAGAATGAAATCTTCCTTAGATGGAAAACAACGGCAAAAGGTTGAGTGTTGCTGATTGTGAGCATAACTTTCCTCGTGTTCACTTTCATTTCAACGTACTTTCTTTTTTGGAAGAGAAACTGGCAGTGAAGTCTTGCGTCACCGTAATCTTGGAGCGCAGACAGAGGCAGTTCCTTCAGAAGCTGAGGATGAGTTGTCTTGGGGGGGTTGGAAAAAAAACAAACCAAACAGGAAATTTATTTAGAATTTTTATTGGCTCGTTATTTGGAGGAGATGCAGAGAAGCATTTAACACTGTCTTTGTCTTCTTTCTCTGCCTGGCTGACCTGCTTGGGCTAAACAAGCACTTGATATGTTATAGTAGCACAGATAGTAGAAATAAGTTAAAAAGAAGAAATTGCAGAACTTGAAGACTGCATCCTGGTAACGTCTCGTAAAGTTCAGAATCTGTCAGCTCACCGGGGAAGAATAGTTAATTAAACAGTGAGTAACAGTAGCTGGAAACAAAGCTAAACCAGGGCTGTGCTTTGCTGTAACTAAAACTTGTTTACCAGGAAGGGGTGAGAGCGATGCCTGCTCCTGTGTGTCACAGACTGGGCGATGAAAGATGAAATTGGGATTCCTCTCCTCCTTGGGCTGTTCTGAGGGTCAGAACGAAGGTACTTCCCAGGGAGTAACTTCCAAAAATAGGGAAGAAAAATCTTCTGCAAGAAAAAAAAAGCAAGTTGTTACCATCTGTTGTTATAGTAGTGGGAATATCGGTTTTCTCCCTCCTGCTCCAGCACCAGAGGATGACTATGGCTGGGCTGGCTGCTCCTGGCAGGAGGTGGGATAAAAGGTATCGATTCCCCACCACCCCCCCCTCCAGCCACTAAAATGAATGAAAAATGATCCCTCCCTCTTCCCCTCTGAAGTGTTCTCAGAACATAACTTCGGGGAAGATGGTTTATCCAGCCTCCTCTATCCCGAAATGGAGAACAGCCATGTAATAATCTGTTCTTATTCCTGGGGGGGAGGAGAAAGGGGGGGACACCGGGAGTTGCATAAGAGGACAAAGGCACCACCAGCATCTTCATGACTGCCAATTGCAGGGATTTCTAGAAAAAGCTCCATCTCGGCCTCCCAAAAGAAAAAAAAAAAAATAGGCCAGCTGAGAAATAGCTCGTGCTATATTTGTCATTGAATGGTGACCATTCCTTAGTCGATGAATCCTCTGGATCCTGCTCACCAGCTTAACCTTAGGGAAA
This sequence comes from Calidris pugnax, assembly GCF_001431845.1. Taxonomy (NCBI): domain Eukaryota; kingdom Metazoa; phylum Chordata; class Aves; order Charadriiformes; family Scolopacidae; genus Calidris; species Calidris pugnax. Next base: position 27,425,769 of record NW_015094509.1, on the reverse strand, counting down.
TGAAACGGATCTGGCCTACTTTGATAAGGGCTGTGAGATATCTGCAGTCGAAGAAAGGTAATATATTAATGAGAGAAACAATTTAGTCTGGATAACTTTATTCTGGCGCTTTGGCTTTTCTGTTCCAGCTTCAGGTTACCTGCAGCAAAAAATTGGTAAAACTTTTTAAAGTATTTTATAATGTCATGAAATGTGATCTTTTTAATGAAGATGTTTTATTATCCATGTTTTTTAAATGGTCTATTCTGTATTTGGATGCGACAGATTGAGCTTCTGGTGTGTTATATGTGAGCAAACGCTCGTTCCTTGAAAATGCTTTGAGATATTTCAGGGTGTCTGTGCTCAGACAGAGCGTGCTTCTACTTCTTTTAGAGTTTTAAAATCTGAAATCTTCAATCTTCTTAGTGCTGCTGTGTGCTGACCTAATTGCGGGCAATTCTGTGGGCTCTGTCTGTAGGGCTGCATCAAAGAAAAAGATAATATTTGCTTTCTTTAGAAAGTGTTTGTGCTAACTGTGGGCGATACAAGCCAGGTTTTGCCTCCTCTTTATGCGAAAGTCAGTACTGAAGTAACTCTGCAGAATTTGCTAATTTAGTCTGGATTTGCACGCTCCAGATTCGAGAATATTTTGATTGTTAAATGAAGCAAAAGTATCTATTTTGTTTGCTGGTTATTTCTTCTCAGCAGGCAAGTTCCTATTACTTTAGTAGTGATAGAATTAAGACGTTTTTGGCTGCTTCCCCCCTCCTTTACTAAGTCATTTAAAACTTAAAATCTCTGCTCTTGCGGAATAAACAGCCTCAAGTTTGGGTACAGCTTTGGGGAATGCCGAGAAGGGCAGTGCTTGTCTTCCAGCTAAGTACTGGACATTTGTACCAGTATCATACTGGGATGTTTTCTGACTCTAACAGCAAACTAGAGAGTGTTTCTTTTGCCTTAAAGTTTACCAGATTTTTTGGTGTGGATCACTAGCAATTGTTCCGAAGCCAAATTGTACCAGAGGGATGACAATACTTTTTGCTAGTGGGCTTTTTTTCCCTGAGTTTCTCACGGCATTCTATTTTAAGTTTACAAAATAATGAAGTGAAATAAATGTAACTGTAACAGTTAAGGACAGCTGGATGGCTCTGCTGTATGGCTCTACCTTATCCAACCCGAGGAGGAGGAAGTTACTTGAATATCTTCCATGAGAAAGCTCTGTTTAATAATTGATGAACAATAAATGGACATGATGTTAAGTATATGTCACGTGAGTCATTAGTGAAGGGTGATCACGGTTCTTTCATTCAACCGTTCAGACTCACATGGAGAGATCGATACTGTTTTAAGGTAATCGAGCCCGATTCAGTCTAAAACCTTGTCTTGATTTAGAAAAAAAAAATAAAATTATGCCAACTACGTTGTGAAATGTATTTAATCAACTGAGAAGGAGTTTTACCCTATTTATTGCAATCTGTTCATGTTGCAATCTTTTTTTAAAGCAATAAGCAATTCCAGATGAAATGTTTTCTCTTCTGATGAACCCTGCTGTTCCAGGAGGTGTGTTTGGATGGGATCTGTTGAGTATAAGCAGGATAGTTGGGCACAGAAGAGAAAAGTTCAGTGCTATTTCTCCTTCATCCCCATCTCACAAGTCTCTATTGTTTTGCGAACAGAAAAATACTCGGGTGATAATTTTTGGTCTAACAGACCCTTAGAGTTTTAGGTGATCTGTAGTCACTAAAAGGGAGACAGTAAGAGAAATGGAATAAAGAAAGCTGCTGATACCACAAAAGTAGGCAGCTAAATAGTCTCTAAAACAGAATTTCTTACCTTTTTTGACATGCACACTGTATATATAACGTAAAAATATAATAGCAGAGGTGTATTAGGAAATTGAAAAAAAGCCCTTCTGCTCTCCTGAGTGTTGTGCTGCGTCTTTGCCGGGAGGGTCAGTTGAGGTGACTGGAGGGAAGCCCCCACTCGTGTTTTTTGCAGCTCTGCAGGTGCAGTTAGGGAATGGTGTGAAGTGATTTTCCTGTGGTTTCTGAGGGTACAACAACCCGGCGAAGTCTCCTCTGTCGTTTGATAGTCTCTTCTTGACTTAACAACATCAGGTGATGTGACACAGCAGCCATTTCCTTCCAAATTATAAATATGTCTAAACTTCTGTTAAACTTTATTAACTTAGTGGCTTCTTAAGGTGTGAGATTTGCAAACTCTTCAAGCAGCTGTTATTTGAATCCATGTGTGGTTGGGTTTTTTTTTGTCGGAGATCTTTGTAGAAAAAAGAAAAATAAAGTTAATCTCATCAAACCATTACTTTTCAAAGCTCAAAAACGACTCCTGAAATGCCTATGTATATTTAAAAGTGGAAAATAGTCTGGAAAAGGGGAAGATTTCTTCCCTTCAGTGTTTCTGTACAGCATGTGGTACCATTGATATTCTTCAAAATGTATAGAAAGTATGCAGCTATGAGAGTGCTGCTGCATTTCCATTAGGGTGATAGGTTTCTTATTCAAACGCTCCTAGAATAGAATATGGAGCTTTAGATATTTTTACAAAAAAAGTGAAGGGGTTGTTTTAAGCACTGGCTGGTTGGGAGCATTCAGGGTTCCCTGTGTAATGGAGATGTATGATCTTATCAACTGCAGCACCTCCTAATGAACCCCAGTGACCCTGCTGCCTGGGAAAAACAAAAACTTGTTTCAAACCTTTCATTTTCCTTGGATATCCTTTTGAAGATGGATTAGGAAAAGGCTGAAGAGCCAAGTCTGGAAGTCAGCATTTAAGAGAAAGGTGCATTGATTGAAAGGGTGTATTTTTGCTGAAAAGTTAAACGGGAGTTTGTGGCCTTAAAAGCTCGTATGCAGTTTATATTTTAAATTTTTTATCACAAGTCACTTTGTCTGCGTATATGTATCTATATTTTCTGTATGGTGTGTATACATGCACATGCAGACTCAGCATCATTTTCCTTACCCAATTAGCCTGGCAACAGCTGCAATATTTTAAAATTAGCATCTTTAGATGCTGAAGATGATCTCTTACCTGGTTTGGATGTGGTTTCAGCCAATACAATTCATTGGGCAACTGATCTTCATGCACAGCTTGTATTGAAGGACTATTGTAATGAAATAAGCTTTGCTGACTGGTGTTACGTTTGTAAGAAATATATCATGGAATTGTCAGAGTTGGAAGGGACCTCTAGAGATCACCTAGTCCATCCCCCCTGCCAAAGGAGGATTGCCCAGAGCACATCACTCAGGACTCCATCCAGATGGGTATTGAAGATCTCCAGAGAAGGGGACTCCACACCCTCCCTGGGCAGCCTCTGCCAGGGCTCTGGCACCCTCACCAGAAAGAAGTTCTTCCTCATATTTGAGTGGAACTTCCCATGTTCCAGCTTGTGCTCATTGCTCCTTGTCCTATCACTGGAAACCACTGAAAAGAGTCTGGCTCCATCCTCCTTCAACCCACCCTTTAGATACCTGTAAGCGTTGATAAGGTCTCCCCTCAGCCTTCTCTTCTCCAGGCTCAAGAGTCCCAGCTCTCTCAGCCTTTCCTCAAGCCTTCCACTTGCTGAAGTGTTGTTTAAAGAGGAGAGTTGCAAATTAATCTCTTGAAGAAAAAAAAAAAATAAAAAAAAATTGATTTGTCAGCAAAGAGCACGTAATTTTAATTAATTGTTAGTCTAAAAAACGCCCTCACTAGTATCTTTAATTCATGACCGGGTATGGAGTTGGTCACGGTAATCTATTAAAAACTGGAGACATCTGAAATGAATACACACTATGACATTTCAGTGGGCAAGCCCCTACAAGCTCCTGAGTTCTATAGTGCAGCAAACAAAAGACAGACATAAGGAAGTGTCTTAGGCTTGTTTTAATAGAACATTTACAAAGTACAGTACATCCTAAATGGTTTTGCTTATGGCAGTTATCAAAATATTGTAGCATTCGTGAAGATTTCATCATCTTCAAAGAGATTGTTGCAATTATTGCAATATCTGCTGTTGAATCCAGGTTGAGAATTAATGATGCCAGTTTTTCATGAGAGGGTGGTAAAGGATGGGGTTCACTGAGATTTTGGAGTTAAACTGGTGGTTGCTCAGCACTTCCCTGACACTTTCTGTGCTGGCATACTGGGAGAGAGTTGGATTTTCCTCTTCTGATATTGAATGAATTTAATCCTGCTGAGTCATTTTATCTAAAATAATTGTAAATCATTATAAGCAAACTCAGTTTTTTTTCATTTGATAACCCGGGTTTATTTCTTTGTTTGAAGAGAGATTACTTATTATTTTTCCCAAGCACCGTCACTACTTTCTGAAATAATGTTTCCCCTGGCAATTGTTTGAGATCCATAAAACTAAACACTAAGGGTTTGGTTTGTTGTTTTTTACTTAAATTGGACTCAATCTGCCAATTAACTATTGTCCCTTGCTTTATTGAGGAAATTTCTAAGGAAAAAGCTTTTTCCATGGCCTTAAGTCTCCTTGTCTTGAGTAAGTACAGGAAGAAAATCAGTGTGTGACCTTCAGTTCTGCCATGACTTGGTGCAACTGCTCCCAGCAACTGCAAACTCTTCAGCGAAGGGCTGTAGAGGGTGTTCTATCATAGAATGGTTTGGGTTGGAAGGGACCTTGAAGATCATCCAGTTCCAACCCCCTGCCCTGGGCAGGGACACCTCCCACCAGACCAGGTTGCTCCAAGCCCCATCCAGCCTGGCCTTGAACCCCTCCAGGGATGGGGCAGCCACAGCTTCTCTGGGCAACATGGGCCAGTGTCTCACCACCTTCAGATCATCTTCACAGTCATGTTCTTTATAGTATGCAATACCCTGGGGTTGTCTGACTAAGGATTGAAGAGTGGTAGTGCCTTCTTTTCATTGCATGCTTTTTTTCTAATATCAGTAAGAATTTGGCCTAAGCCAATTCCTCTTAAAATTGTCTTCAAAATTGTAAAACCTGACTTTTGTTCCTATAGACAATACTGCTTCTTGAGAAAGCTACACTAATTACTTTTTGCTGTATTTGGTTATGGATTCCCATACTGGTTGAGCTTTCTCCTTTAAGAAGTGTATAAAAGTTATTGTGGCAAAGAACTTTTTCATCACAAGTAGCTGCAGGGTTGATGGGCTGCAGTCCTGTCAAATCTTTATTTTTAAGGAGAAGGATGGTAAGGAACTGGATATTTTCCTGATGCTTCTCAGCTGGCTTCTGAAGATAAGGGGCAATAAGATTTAAGCTCTACTGGTAGGCTTTTTGCTGTTGGGTTTGTGACTCTGCAATGATCTGTGGTCCTTGCTGTTATGGGGAGATACTAGAAGGAATCCTATTCCTGAAATCCAAGTGTGTTCAACTCAAAGGGGGTTTTGTCTGGTCTGTGACATGATGGTTGCTCAAGATAAACTGAAGAATTGCAACAAAGATCCTTTAGAGGAACCTTTTCAATGTGATCCCAACGGCTGATTCCTGGACGAGAACTTGCGTTGCCGGTCGGCTTGAACAGCAGCTTTTTGTCCATTCAGGTGTTTGATTGCAACGGTCTCGAGTCATCCTGGCAGAATTAAAAGGCTGTATTAAAAGGTCTCTGATTTATGGTTGTCTATAGCTGTACCTGTACCAAAATGGACGCAAATGTGTGCTGTAGGTACCCATTACCAGAGGGAAAAGGTACCCCTCAGATGGGAGTTATGTATCTGGTCTTCACCCAAGGGTGTTGGCAGTGTGGAGCTAACTGGTACACTGCTGGTATCGTAGAATTTGGGTTGGAAGGGACCTTCAAGACCATTTAGTTCCAACCCCCCTGCCCTGGGCAGGGACACCTCCCACCAGACCAGGTTGCTCCAAGCCCCATCCAGCCTGGGCTTGAACCCCTCCAGGGATGGGGCAGCCACAGCTTCTCTGGGCAACCTCAACACCTCACAGGAAAGAATTTCTTCCTGATATCTCATCTAAATCTCCCCTCTTATCATGCAAGTGGCAAAGCAATGGGTGATTTGCACCCTGACCTGTTGGGCTGTTGTGAGCACGGGGTGGGATGGGCAGATAACAGGGTGCCTGTCAGCTCAGCCTGTTAATGTTTTATCAATTAACTGTAGGGTTTAGCAGAGGGTAGGCTTTTTTTTTTGTATTTGTTTCTAAGTCTGTGCTTTCTAATATTAAGGTTTTTTTGCTTTAGGTATAATGGGAGGACTTAATGCTTGTTTTCTTACACAAAGGGAGGAGAACGTCATTGCAGTGTTCCTGTTCTGCCCTTGAAATGAGGGATTTGCACCTTCACACTTTTGCTAAGTTCCTTCAGCCACATTGCTTTTACGTTTATATTTTTTATATATATACACACGCACACTCTTTTATATAGTATATAATAGAAAATTTTACTATATGTATAGTACATAAAACAACATAAATTGATACAAGACAATCAGTACTTGGATAGGAACACATCTGTTGCTTATTTTTTCTTCCAGACTAATTTTGGGAGTTGTGTAGGTTCTGGCTTGATCTGATATTGAACACACCTGTTGCTGGTTTTGGGTCACACTGATCTGATTGCACTGAAACAAGGTGTGTGACCTGCATTGGCCAGGAGTGTCAGGCACGATGCTTCACGGGCCAAGTTTGCAGATCTAAACATCATTTTAAATATCAAGTTCTTACTGTTTTTGCTAAAATGAAATTCTGGAATCTCTTTGCTCCTCTATCAAGCCCTTTGTAGCAAAACTTTCTACGAGAGAGGAAAGAGGGGAATAAGGTATATTTAGTGTTTCTGTAAGTACAGTGCAGCTCTTTAGAATGTTTTACTCTGTTAATTTAATACTACTTCTGTGGTTTTACTGTCTCTGATACTTATTTTGTTGTACTCCCAAGATTTCATCTAGCTACATCTGTCTTGTTCCTCTACTCTAGTTAACAACCACGTTGCTCAGCAAAAATACATGCTAAGAAGAACTGCTATATAAAAGAAATACTTTTTTAACCGATAAAACTTTATTTTTATGTTTTCTGGTTAGATGCTAAGTAGAAAATAGTTTTAGTTGCTGAACATTGACTGGAAAGTAGCAGCAGATATGAGAAAGTTGATATTGTAGCACAGAGCAATGGTGAGTAGGAACGTGCTCTGGGCAATCCTGCTTAGCAGGGGAGTTGGACTAGATGATCTCTAGAGGTTCCTTCCAACTCTGTCAAATCCGTGAATAAGCATCTGCTCAGTGCTTCTTGTAGGGCACTAGTTCAACAGTTTAAAGAAAAACATGACAGGTGCTGTAAAGAAAGGGGAGGAAAGAGAAAAAGGTGTAGTTAAGTGCTTCTGTCATGCTGTGGCATTAGACACCAGCATCCTTTAAGTGCTGGATGTCATAAATGGCAGATACTCATTTCTGTTTAATCTAGCTTTATCTCCACTTTGATTTTTTTAATGTTAAAATCACAGTTCAGCCACAATAAAATAAACCAGGATGGGCTTAAGAGTCTCAGGAACTCGTAAAGTTCATCCAAAAGGGGGAAAACTCGGAAGCTATGTATTTAAAATTGATTATAAGATGGGATCGTACCTGGGTACATATTTATGAATATAGAAGGTGCTTACCGTTCAGAAATTCCCAAAATATTAACTTAAGGATATTTACATTCAGTCTCTTAATTTTCTCTGTGGGTCTGCGTAGCCCTGAGGGCTTGTGCATCTTCAGGAGAATGAGAAATTAAGCCAATTTTGAAAGTTGCACTTAAATCTCTTCTGTCTGTCTTCAGCACGGTCGTAGGCAATTCGGAGAAGTTCAGTGTGTTCATGCTATATTTGGAGATGTAAAAACAAGAGGGCAGACGGGAGGTGGAAAACCAAACCTCAACTTAAAATGGTTTTCCTTGGCTGTTAAGTGTGCTTGCCCACAGCCTGTGTTTGTGGATCCACGCAAGCTGTTGATGGGCTCTAATGATTTATTTTATTGCTTTTTTAAAAAGAATCACTCACTGGTGCTGTAAGCATTTTCCTGCTCAGTGATAGGAAGATAAACAAGAAGTTGTGTAAACTTCAGTTCTTTTGACTAACACTGTACTGGGGGAGTGGGAGCCCTTCCCTTTCACTAGTCTGGATGGAACCTGGACAGAGGATGTGACAATTACCATGAATTTTAGTTTTGTTTCTGTCTCTGTGGTGTATGTGATGCTTCAGCCCTGGAATAATCATTTGAAGCAGGAGTTCATCTATAACTTTTGGTAACTTATTACCATAAAATTCTTGGAGGGAATATTTTTGCTTCTTTTTATTAGACTTTCCTCACTCTTTGTATCCAGTCTGCACTCAAATTATGAATATTGCTTCAGTTCTGTTGGTGATGGAAATTAAAATACTGTCTCGTTTCTTTTCTCCGATGGGAAAACTGTTTCTCGGCGCAGGCAGTGGATGGGCCGTAAGCTGTTACCCTCCTGTTCTTCCAAGGCCAGGCAGCCTGCTGTAATGCAATAAAACTGCTCATAAAATGTGTCCTTTGTGACCCACTGTGCAGTTTTTTACAGGGCCAGGTCTTTTCAGGGGTTGAACGCTTCTTCCTTATCCATCTGCACGTACGTATTCCAGTGCTTCCGTAGCTATACTTCCCTGTTTGAATCTGCTCCTCTCCTGGAAATCATAGAATCACAGGATGGTCTGGATTGAAAGGGACCTTAAATTTCATCTAGTTCCAACCCTCCTGCCATGGGCAGGGACACCTCCCACCAGACCAGGTTGCTCCAAGCCCCATCCAGCCTGGCCTTGAACCCCTCCAGGGATGGGGCATCCACAGCTTCTCTGGGCAACCTGTTCCAGTGTCTCACCACCCTCACAGGAAAGAATTTCTTCCTGATTTCTAATCAAAATTTCCCCTCTCAGTTTAAAACTATTTTCCCTCTTGCTATTGCTACACCCCCTGTTAAAGAGTCCCTCCCCATGTTTCCTGTGGGCCCTCTTCAGGTAGTAGAAGGGGCTCTAAGGTCTCCCTAGAGCGTTCTCTTCTCCAGGCTGAACAACCCCAACTCTCTCAGCCTGTCCTCACAGCAGAGGTGCTCCAGCCCTCGGATCATCTTCGGGGCCTCCTCTGGACCTGCTCCAACAGGTCCGTGTCCTTCTTGTGCTGAGGACTCCAGAGCTGGATGCAGACCTCCAGGTGCGGGGGCACCAGAGCAGAGGGGCAGAATCCCCTCCCTCGCCCTGCTGGCCACGCTGCTTTTGATGCAGCCCACGTTGTGGTTGACTTTCTGGGCTGGGAGTCATTGCCATGGTTGCCATGACCCAGGTGCAGGACTATGCACTTGGCTTGGTTGAACTTCATGAGGTTGGCACGGACTCACCTCTCAAGCCTGTCCAGATCCCTCTGGTTGGCATCCCTTCCCTCCAGTGTGTTCACCGCTCCTCACAGCTTAGTGTCATCAGCAAACTTGCTGTGGGTGCACTCAGTCCTGCTGTCCATGTCACTGACAAAGATGTGAAACAGCACTGGTCCCAGCACTGACCCCTGAGGAACACCACTCATCACTCACTGGCTTCCACTTGGGTATTGAGCTGTTGAGTGCAGCCATCCAGCAAGTTCCTGACCCACCAAGTGGTCCATCCATCAAATCCATGCCTTTCCAATTTATAGATCAGGATGTTGTGTGGGGCAGTGTCAAACACTTTGCATAAGTCCAGGTAAATGCTGCCTATTGCTCTCTGCATGTCATGGTATGGCCATAGGTACGGTCATCGTTCTGCAAAATTAAGGCCATACAGAAGAAGGGTGGCTCCTGAACGCTTCAGGTTGTTGATTTGTTAATTATGGCATATTTTTTCTTTGACATTGGTGGTACAGTGTAATTTGGCACTAGATTTTCAGATGGACTATTATTTCTGGCTTTGATCGCTACTTCTTTGTGTTCCTTCCCTTTTCCTCTTGCTCCTTGCAGGCCACAGGGATGTTGTTTGTTTTATCGCTGGGAACTGTTTTGTTTAGCATGTAAGAGTAGATTATATAAATGTTATAATAACTCGATTTACGAGTTCAGAGCTTGCTGTCAAAACAACATGTTCTTAGGAATATTCCCAAAGTAACTTGTTATATCTCTCTTTAATCTTAATTTTGTTCTATTAAAGCAAGAAACTTAAGCCTCTCCTGCAAGATGTCCTGGGAGAATTGACAAACTCTACCCAAAAGAATTTCTTTGTAAATACCTTATATTGGTATATACCTTTGTTAAATGCATTATAGAAGGTAAATCAGTAAGTTGAAGGTGGAATATATGCTGTGAAGCAATGTAACTCTTTTTAAAATTAAACTCAGAACAAATTCAGTTCTAAAATTGCATCCTACATCTGGAAAATGAGGAATAAAGTATTAGTATTAGATTATTTTTTTTCTGGACATTTATCTGATATATAGAAGCATCGTTCTAACTTCAGACTTTTTTTTTTTTTTATATGAAGTGTTTTGTAGATGACAGAAAATTTAACAATCGAAGGTAGACACCCCAGTGAAAAAGTTTTAAAAAAAAGATAATGTTCTTAAAGTCCTCTCCTTTTAAATACTGTTAAAATGACTGAATTGCTACGTGCAAGGGAAAATGGGTAAGAGGGGTTTTTAACAAATAACCTTATGCATCATAAATGTGAAGTAACCAGAAACTGAAACAAGTGTTTGTGTAGTTTGGGTCTCAGTTGTCTTCATCTCTCAAATCTTTGAGCTGCGAGTTTCTTTTGGTCAATTAAAACAATGAAGAATCTTCGGTTGTCTAGGTAAAATATACGGCATAGACTGGGGGTGAGGAGCATCTTCCACAGTTTGAGTTGGCCTTAGAAACCTTAACTCAAATGAAGAAATGTTCCTTCAAGGAGGAGCGTGGTAGGGGACAGTTAAAATGAGTAAATGGGGGTAGGCTCTGCTGCTGCTGCTTCTGCAGGGAAGAAACCTGCCAGTATCTATTCCTGAAGGTTTCTTTTTTAGAATTTGCTCTTTCTAAAACTTCCTAAATGCAGAAAGTGAAAGATGGTGGCTCTGGGGGGTTTGTTTAGGGGGGACTGGTCTTTTTCTTTCTTTTTTTTAAACCTGAAGGGGTAGAGTAAACCACAGTCGCATCAAATCTGCTGCTCTGCACTCGTCTTTGTATTAGTCAAGTATTCTTCTATTTACTCCTTAAAGTGGGAAAATTAATTTCCTTCTGGAGTGTGAAAATAATTTGTAGCTTACTTCTTTTGGAGCAGATCTTCTTAACTCTTAATTTCTCAAGTTTTACCCTTGTGTGGAAGGAATGTTGGCACTGCATCTCCCAGAGGGTTCCACCAGGCTGCCTGGGGTGTGATGTCCCAGTGCCACAGTCTCCAGGTGGAACGAGGATGTTCTCGAAGCCTGATAAGCTCTGCTTTTTTGCCCTTTGCTTCTCTGATCACCTCTTTTTGGTGTCCATCATTTGAGAAGCGTTGTCTTTGACATAAGTATATAGCTGCATTTTAAACGAGTTTTTCCTCTTTGAATACCTGCTGTCTATGAAACTCCCTTCATTTGCTCGGTGGAATATTCTGCATCTGATTAAAATGTTGTGGAATCGCATCTCGGATAAATGCCGAGCATCTTTAAACCATACTTTGACACTTATGAAATGGTGGAGAATAATTTGAGGTTAGGGGTGTGTGTGTGGCCATTGACTGTGCCAGGTTTATTTCAAATTAACCTTTTTCCTTTACATCTAGTCCGAGTCACTTGTTTGATTATGTGTTCAAATAGCCTCTACCCAAAAAGTTACTTTTATCAGGTAATGTCCTTTTGCCACCTCTTTAAATCCTGATCCCTGGCTGAAGATGCACAGATGGTGCTGTGATAGTGAAGTATCAGATGCTTTGTTGGTTTTCATGCAAATTACAGGTTGATTGCTGATTTTCATGCAAACTACAGGTGCTCATCACTGTCCCGCCCTGTATCAGGTGCAAACCAACCTTCTCTGTCCTGTTCCCAGGAATTTCATCACCTTCTGCCCCTGTCCAAATTACTGGAATTAAGAACTTCATCGGTAATGGTGCATCAAATGATGAACCTGCTCTAGTGCAAGTCAGGAGATGCCTCAATTTTTAATAGTGAAAGTTTCTAGAGAGAGGAACTTTGGACATGCTTTTGTGAATCTGTTCAGTATTTCCCAAATAGATTTTCTGGACCTTGTTATTCTGCCTTCACAGACATTTCATAATACCTTCAAAGTGCCTGTTGCAAAACATAGCATTAGATGGAATATTTTTATTTTATAGTTGTATCTCAGAAGAGCACTGGATACTAGAGCAGCTATAAGTGTTACAGAAACAAAACTTGTAAGTTCAGCAAAGCCATTACTGGAAACACTGTTTTTCATGATTAGGGTGTGACCAATAAATTCTTTTTTTATTTAGTGTACAGGGTAAGGAGGAGAGATGACGTGGGTCTCTTGGTGATCTAAAGAACCGCTCGTCTTTATTATTTAGAATCATACAATTGTCTAGGTTGGAAGGGACCTTTAAGACCATCTCGTCCAACCATCAATCTGACTCTTGATAAAAAACCATCATGAAACCATGTCACTAAGCACTATGTCAACCCATCTTTTAGATACCTCCTGGGATGGTGCCTCAACCACTTCCCTGGGCAGCCCAGGAGATTTAGGAGATGCACACAGGAGCTTGGTGGATCAGCAAGTCCTCCCTGGTGAGGCAGGTGAGGCACTGGAAGGTGAATGTTATTTAAGCCAGGAACCTGCCTTAAAATTTTTGAACCAGTTGCTGAACGCCCTAAAAGTTCAGTCACTCTGCCTTGGAGGTGACTTGATTTTCTCCACAGCTCCTCCCTGTCCTATCATTGTGTTTGTTCCTTCTTCTGTCCACACTGACACTTTTGGGCTATTTTTCTGTGTCATCTCAGTATATTACTGTTAATTATTCTTAGTCTCTCTTTCAAATCTGCCCAATTAGTTGGTCAAACATATCTGGGTACCAGCTAAGAGCTCATAAATGGCTTTAAAAGAAGAAGGGGAGAAAAAAAAGGGGTTTAAGTTGAAACTGTACTGCAAAAAAAGCAATTTCACCAACACGGAACTCATTCACTTCTCCAACCCTTTGGTGAGCGCAGAGGAAGATGGTTTCTCTCTCCCGTGGATGTATTTATTTCTCTCCCCCCCAACCAAGATGTGGTCCAAGAAGAGAAATGAGCCGACACGCTGGCGCGAAGCTGCCCAAAATGAGAAGCCTCCTCCTCCCTCTTACTGGCCATGTGCTTCTACTGTTTACTTTGTGCTGCTTCCAGGGCTTTTTTGAGCTTTTCTGAGCCACTTCACCTCATTTAAGTGAACCTCCCTTCGAAAAAACCCAAACAAAGCAAAACTAAATCCCTACCAAAACCAGAAAAAAAGAAGCCTGGACTGATTTCTTCTGTCTTAATAAGTAAAAGCGGCTCAAAAACTGTTTAAGCAGCAGCAGGAGGGCTGTATAGTTGGGGAAAAATGCTTGGCAGGGAGGAAAAGGGTAGGAAACTCCACAGCTTTGGCAGCAGCAAGAACAAATTGGTTGTATTAAGTGGGTTCAGCAGCCTGTGGTGACAACTTACTTGCCTTTGAAAAATTAACTCAAACCTCTATACAAATATATTCTTCAGAAATAATCGTATATCAGTTCTGTTGGCTGTAGCTTCGTACAGAGCCAGATCTGAGAAAGCAGATTTAAATTCCCTTAATGATATTTGGACGTTAAACTCTACATGAGAACTTGAACAAGAAAGTATTTGATGTTTTATAAAAACCTCTGAAAATATTGCATGAGTGATGGGCCATTTTCAATTCTGTTTTTTTTTTAAAAAAACATACCACAACGGAACAGGGGTCTGGTTTTCTGCGGAAATGTGTGTATTTCCTCTCTAACTTCTAGGAAATACTTATTATAAAATTAAAACACATTAAGAGCACAGATTGCAAATATGTACAAACACTTTGCTTCCTGAAGCTCATGTGCACAGGTGTCTTAATTACCAGATCCTTTTGTACTAAGTTGTATTTTCAGCCTGAAGTAAAATTCAGGCTTTAAAAAAAAAAAATTTTAAGAAAAAGCTATGTTTAAGTAGCCCCCCAGATTAATATTTCTGGATGTACTAATAGGGCATTATGGGAAGATTGCATTGACAGCTCTGGGTGTGCTGTTGGCTTGTGGAGATGTCGTGTTTGTGTAACATCAACTTAATTTATTACCACCTGCTGTTTCTGCAAATGGTCAGAATTTGTACACAAATTGGATATTTCCTCACTACGATGTGGTGGTGAATTGATTTATTGTTTCCAGAGAAATAATTGAATAGAATAAAAAGGCACGATAAAGTAAATTTCATCTTTATGAGTCTTCTTAATGGCTACTCATGATCAAATATATTATAAAAAGATGCAATAAATTCTTGTGGAGGAAGTGAAATCTGCTTGATTTTTCCGGATTTACCCTAGTTTCTTGACCACAAAGAAGTTCCACCAGTCATGCCTTGTGTCCTTTGGTACCCTGGCGTGATGAGGGACAGCACACACTACTGTTTTTTTCCAAAATGTGCAGCAACCTGATATTTCTGACCCTGTTCCAAGTTGTTTGAAATTTGATAACTGGCAATAACTAATAAATATCAGGATTTGTTCAGGTGGGATGAGATGGACTAGATGAAGTAACACAAACTGATTTAATGGAAGAGGCTGAAGCTGGTTGTGGCAAAGGCTGGGTTGTATTTATTGACCACTCATCGCAAAGCACAGCAGAGTTTTGATGCCCACTATCGTGGGAGGGCAGAGGAGAGAAGAAAACAGCGCCACACAATCCATGATCAACTCTTCTTGATGTTCCTGCATGGTTTGGTCCACAATTTGAGGTGACAAAAACGATGGCTGCCCAGGAAAGTGCTTGGGTCACCATCCCTGGAGGTATTTAAAAGATGGGTAGACACAGTGTTTAGAGACATGGTTTAGTGATGGTTTTTGTCAGTGTTAGGTTCATGGTTGGACTAGATGATCTGAAAGGTCCCTTCCAACCAAGGCAATTCTATGTTTCTATGAATTGTAACAAAATTCATTTTGCTGTAGGGGGTTGAACCCCTCTCTTCTGGATTCCAATTAATTTTTCTACCACAGACCAATATTTTATCCTTTGAAGTATTAAATTTCTCTTTCAAAGAACTTTGTTGAATGAAGCCCTAAAGTAAATGTATTTCAGCTGGTTAATACCTAGTCTAAGAATGGCTTCCCCCCGCCCCCCCCCCCCTTGTTTAAAAACTTTTGGAAATAGTGACTCAGTTAGAAATAGAAGGGTTTAAGTGCAGCTATTACAGTTCAACTCGGAACTCTTAACCTTTCTGATGGCTTGTGTCTCATGCAAATCTAAGTCTTACTGATCTGACATACACATTGGAGATGGTTATAGAAAAAAAATAGGTTTTCTAAAATCAGTTGTTTGGTAAGCACTTGTCTGTTTTATGTCCCCATTTACTGAATGTTGAGGAAATCCCCACTCAAACTCACTTTATGTCCTTTTCAAGTTGCCGAAGTGACAGTGAATTCCTTACTTCTCAGTGCAATGCAAATGTTGAACCTCAGGACCTCTAGTATGTCAAAAATACTTCTTTAATCTAATTAATGTAAACTCAAGGAAGGTTCAGTAGCCCTGTGTTAGTAGATTAGAGGTAAAGCATTTAAAAATCCCTTTGGTGAGGGCCAGGAGTGTTTCCTTGGATGATTTGGGTCTTCAGAGTTTTTCAGTGTTAATGGTTCTAGTGAAAGACTTAATGGAGCATCCACTGGAAAAACCCACTGGAATCTGTAGTATCCATGGGTATTAAAAAGATGTCCCTCCCAGTAGCTGTGCAGTGCACAAGGCAGCAGTCCTGGTTTTGTGGGGACAGGGACTATGTCTAAGGGTGAATTCCAGCTGGAGTGGAGATCATGAGTGAAGGGGCAGAGGTCCTGGGCTGAGATTCAGCCCTTCGCAGCATGTCAAGAGGATGCACTTAAATTGAAATTGCTGATAGGGAATCCATAAATCTTATTTTGCCACAAAGCAAAGTGGAATCATTGGTATTGGCTCCAGAAGTCTGGAGAGGGCCCTGAGGTACTCTTTTGAATGGATTAAGTGTTTTAAATTGACTTCTTAAGGCTCTATTAAGTTTTGTTGGGGGGTTTTGTGGAATTTTTATTTTTTTATTTTTTATTTTTTTTAAATAAAAATCTTGAAATGGGCCATACAGTGTTTATCTGTTCGCTCCTAGCTGGGCTTCACCAGAGGACTGAGACTGACTAGTCATCATAGCAGAGGCTTGGATTTGTGCCTATGTTGGCATGTGAATCCTGGAGACCACCAACTGACTTCTCGCCAGGCGTTATGCCTTTGTCTTGCCTAATGCCAAATTTGAGAAAGTACTGCTTCTGTTCCTTAACTAATTAAGCTAATTCTGCTTACTCTTCTGTCTTTGGGTGCAGTAGATGGAAACTTTAGGAGAAATTAATGTCTAGCTCAAGAATGATGTGGCTGGCGTTTAGGTCCTCAAACATGGCACAGGGTCTTGAAGTGCCAAGAGTTCTGACTCCTAAGGGGGGTTCATGGGAATATCAAGATTAACTCTGCTCTTCAGGATCTCATGTGAGGATGCAGGAGACATATTGTTCCAACAACCACAACTATGGAAATAACTGTTATTTTAGAATTTATTTTATTGTATTATGTTTGTTTGGAAATACTCGGGAGCATCATCTCAAAAGGTTTGCGATTAGGAGAATTATTATGGTCAGCCTACACTGAACTTCCACTCAGTCATTTGAATAAGAATGGCGTTATTCTTCATTTCTACCGTTGTACCAGAGGCTGTAATTACTGGCTTTGGGAAGCACTTGAGCCAGAATAGGCTTAAGCACGACTTTTTACAGGTCATTGAATTTGGTAATTGGCCATTGTCCTGCGACACAACAACGTGCTCTGTTCCTCTTGGGTCCTTCAGTACTTTTTATCTGATCTGTGCTTCTGGTTTTCAGGAAAACCCGGGGTAACACAAACACGGTTGAAACTGTATTAAAGGGGATCAAAAATTTAAAGCCTATGAGGTTGAATGTTTTGAAATATAGGGCTGGGAAGATATAATCATTCAGTAACGTAAAACTGGAAGAGGCAGGTTTAAAGTCAAATGGTAGCCACTTTCCTTAGCTGCTTCTAATTTCAGGCACTTCTAGTTTTTAATTTGAGAACCACACTTGCGTTATCACTAATTCTAATTAGTTTTCACTATTTTGGAAAGCCAGGAAACTCTCACTGCTTCGATTTACTTCTAAAGCTGTTCAGAAGAAGAGTTGGTGCTCTGCAGGGCCTCCATAGAGCAAAAAAAGATTACTTGAATTCCTAGGGCTTACTTCACGCTCTTGTTTTAGTGTCCACAGGTGGAGCTGCTCCCAACTGGTGGTGCAACTTCAAAATAGATAGATTTTTATTTTAACCTTTATTTTAAAAATACAGAATTCCTATTTACTCACTTCTGGTCTAGCAGCCTGGTCTAGTGGGAGGTGTCCCTGTCCATGGCAAGAGGGTTGGAACTAGATGATCTTTAGGGTCACTTCCAACCCAAAGCATTCCATGATTCCATGATTCTGTAGTGCCTTCTTAAAGAAAACTGCACTACTATAGAATCATAAAATTATCTAGGTTGGAAGGGACCTGTCAGATCATCTAGTCCAACCATCAACCTAACTCTGATCACTAAACCATGCTCTTAAGCACTACGTTTGCCCATCTTTTAAATACCTCCAGGGATGGTATTTAAAATAATAATAATAAAAAATAATATCTCTACAACTTGTTAGAGAAATTCAGAAGATCAGCAGCAGAAGATTAGTGTTTACTTGGATTTCAGTTGTGCCAAGGGAGCACACCAAAGGTTCAGAGAACCTGAGAAATGAAGTAAGTGTCTAGCTGGGTACCTTGTTCTAATTAAAGCATATACAGACATTGATTTTTTTTTTTCTTCTATTCCCAGCACAACTGATGTTTCCTCGTTATTAAATTTGTTAACATTAAAAATAGAAATTGGTGCCAACTCCGGAAGGAATTGCTGGTAGCGCAGATTACGCAATGTTAACAATAAAATTGGGTTAAACTGAGTGTTTAAGGTATGTCAGGACTTAATCCCGTGGGATTCTTGGTGAGGAGAATGAGGACTGCTTTGGATGTCATGGGATGGACAGAGTGCAAGATGTCTTGGTAAATTTAAATTGCTGCTTGACAGGAGGAGGAGTTCAGCTGCTTGTCAGTGCTCTGAAACCTCGCTCTCCATCCCAAGGTGCGGAGCTGCCCAGGTAACGGGCTGCTGCTTCTGCAGCACTGAGCAAAAGGGACCTCCGTGTCCTTAGAACACCCCCATCAGTAGCAGCTGTACATGGAATATGCCCTTGTTTTAATTAGTTCGGGTGATACATATATTTATTAATTGATTTCTGCTGAGATAGGCTTGCCGTGTGTTTAAGAGGCCCAAAATTATCGTACTGCTTTGGTTCGTGTGGGTCTTATAGTTCATTCTGTCTCTGAATTCCTCCTCCATGTTCTCCTGAATGTTTAATCTCCTAAAACATTGATATAATGGAAATAAATTTTCCCATCTTGGCAACTTGCATTGCTAAACTTGGTCTGACTTCGGTTTCTATTTTCTTTCCATGTGGATTTTCTAGTGTATTTCTGAAATACCTAACTCGGCAAAAGAAAAAAAAACCCTGTATATTCCTGTCTTGAACTTTATTGAGACATGGAGTTAGTAACTGTTTAGGCAATATTCCCTGGGGGGAAAAGATAATCAGAGAAGTTGTTGGTACCACCCTGTTTTTCCATTTCATATCGATACAGTGAAGTGTTCGGTGTGTCAATTTAGACTGAACTAGATATTATAAACTGAATTCTTAAATTGTTTTAATGTGGCTGACCGAGCTGCTTTATACTTTGACCTGGGGGCCTTGATAAATGCTTTTGACTGCAAATGATGTGCTTAAAAATACAAATATATCCGGAGGAGTGGGGAAAGAGTGACCAGGAGGGGATCAGAGAAGGGGCAGCAAGAGAAATAAATGCATTTTTGGATGGAGTCATAGCAAGTATTACCAAGAGGAGTGAATATACTTGAAGGTGTTTAACGTGGAATGAAAGATTACTGCTTTTTTCTTTTGCTTTTGAACATCAGCATTTGCTGGGAAAAAAAAGAGAACAAGAAAAATAACCTCAGTAGGAGATAAATGGACACACTTCCAATGTGACTTACGGAAATAGCTGAAATTATCGACACTTTCTGAAAGCAAAAGTGATGATGATTCTCTTCTCTATGTTTGTCCCTAATTTGAAATCACAAACGTAATGGTTTTCTCAACATTTCGTGATTAGGTCTACGTCCTTCAATGTGTAACGAGACGTTAACATCAGATAAACACACAAAACCTTGTTGCACACTTCTTGCATGCTGCTGCTTTCCTGTGACACGTGTGTTCTGAGGCTGTGGCTTTGACCACTTTGCCTTTTCTACCCATCCGTTCTGTCTGGTCTCCCAGGAGTGGGACTGTTGCTATAACCAGGCACTCCCAGCGTTCAACCGTGCCTTGTGCCCATCAGCATGGAGTTGGTGGAGTTTACTGCGAAGGTGGTGAGACACTGGAATATGTTGCCCAGAGAAGCTGTGGCTGCCCCATCCCTGGAGGGGTTCAAGGCCAGGCTGGATGGGGCTTGGAGCAACCTGGTCTGGTGGGAGGTGTCCCTGCCCAGGGCAGGGGGGTTGGATCTTGAAGGTCCCTTCCAACCCAAACCATTCTATGAATACACTATGACTGTTTTCTTAGAAGAAATGTGTATTTTAAGTGTTGCTAAGAAGGGTTTTTGTGAGTCGTGCACTTTATGTCCAACAGCAAGAGTTGGGACCAGATCTTAGGAAAAAATTTTTCACCGAAAGGGTTCTCAGCCATTGGAATGGGCTGCCTGGAAAGGTGGTTGAGGCACCATCCCTGGAGATGTTCAAAAGACGGGTTGATGTAGTGCTGGGAGATACGGTTTAGTGATGGTGTTGCTTTTTGTTTGTTGTGTGGGTGTTTATTTTTGTCAAAATTAGATTGACAGTTGGACAAGATCTTTAAGGTCCCTTCCAATCTAGAATATTCTGTGATTCTGTGATCTTATGATAAATACATGTATGTATATGTATGTGTATATATATACATCTGTTTCAGGACAAGGCATCCCCAAAGTCAGCAATGTGCTGACTCCTGACACAGACTCTTGAAAATACAAGCTTTGTCACGGGGAAGATAGTTAAAATTGTACATAACATCCTTAACTTTCTGTGAGGCTGAGATAGACAAGTTAATATTTGCAAGGTGAGCTACGGCAGGATTTCATGTGAGCTGGGAAAAGGGATTGAGCTTGAAATTCATGAGATATTTTGCATCTGATGGGAGATGCATTTTGGATAATTCTAAGGAATTTAGACTGTGAATGAAATTCTTAATCACCGAGTCCCAAAATCGCTGAGGTTGGAAGGGACCTGTGGAGATGGTTTGGTCCGAGTCCCTTGCTCAGAGCAGGTTATTCAGGGCTGTGTCCAGTTTTGTTTTGAATGTCTTCATGGATGGAGACTCCACAACCTCTCTGGGTAACCTCTTGCAGTGCTCACCCACCCGAAAAGCTTTCTCTTAAATAGGAATTCCTCTTTTGTCACTTAGTGCCCTTTGCCTCCTGTCCTCACTGGGCATCACTGGGAACAGTCTGGCTCAGTCTTTTCTGGTATTTAATCACATCAGTAAAATCCTCCTGAGCCTTCTCTTCTTCAGGTCAAGCCACCCCAGCTCTCTTAGCCTTTCCTTGTATGACAGATGCTCAAATCCCCAAATTGTCTTGTGGGTCCTTCATGGGACTGTGTCCATTATGTCCGTGTGTCTCTTGTACTGGGCCCAGTGCTGCCGACGCTCCTCACCAGTGCTGAGTAAAGGGAAGGCCCACCTCCCTGGACCTGGTGGCCATGCTCTGCCTAATGACCCAGGAGGCTGGTTCTCTGCTGCACGTTGCTGGCTCGTGGTTGACTTGTCCACCAAGATCTCCATCTCCTTCGAGGTCCTTCTCTGCAAAGCTGCTTTCCAGCCAGTCACTCTGGTAAAGCAGCACTGTTTATTGCAGGTGCAAGGAACCTAGAAGCTTTTATTTCTTTTAAAATACTTTTAAATATTGAAGTTATTACATCTTGTAGAATTTTTACACCAGGACCCGAAGGAAGAAATGAACCCTGATTTTTTTTTTATTGCATTTTTACTAGGTTCTTTTTATTTTTTTATAGATTTGTATGGACTTTTATAGGTTTGAATTGAGATGTGCCAAGTTATTTTGTGGAAATGCAACCCAGAAGGGGCACTATTTCATAGATGTCGATGCCGTCAATCCTGAGATAGGGATCAGAATATGGAGGTTGGGCAAAGTTTTAAAACTTCATCATACCTGTGAAGGGCAACATGGAAGTCACCGTGTGAATAATTACAACTTGACTCCTTGTCACGTGGACTTGTTAACCCTGTGTTGTTGAACATCAGCCAGTGATAGGTTATCAAACTGCCAATCTTGAAGACATTGGCATTGAACAGATTTCCTTTGGGAGAATATTTTAACTTTTCTATCAGTTTACTAATCAACTTTTAGTTACTTTTTTTTAAATGATTTTTTGACTCTCATTAGTGGAAATGATTTAGTTTCTAAGTATTCGGAGCCGGTAGGTAAATGTGACTTTGAACTTTGACTGTTTGTACTGAAAGTCGTAATACTGACTGTTCCTGATGTAGCTGGCAAGTATCGGGAATAGCCGTGCTGGTAAGAGGCGTCAGCAAGAGTCACGTTGAGCAACAAATGACTTGAAAACAGAATTGTAGAAGGATTCAGTTAGTTATCTCATCATTTTGTGGGGGTTTTTTTTGAGAAAATAAACCCACTTCTATTATACTTTCCTAATGCAACTAGTACCTAAGTGGTGAAAATGGCAGATACTCAAAACTCAATTTTATGAAGAAGGAAAGGAGCACAAAAAAGGTCAATGGGGCTTCTTGTAATTCACTTGAGAAGCTGTGAAGCGCAGTGCTGGTGGTTTTGGTGGTTTGATTGTTGGTTGTTTTTTTTTTAAAGCTTTATCTTTTAATCTCATTTAACAGTTTTAACAGTTCTAATACTTTCCTAAACCTTGGCTACTCCACCACAGCGGAGCAAATTGTCTATTTGAAATAACACACATCATAGTTTGGTAACAAGAGCTGCTAAATATCAGGAGGCCAGGTTTGGTGTCCTGCACTGTGCTCCCCAAGCTTAGAATAAGCCTGTACAGTACTAAGAAGTGTTAGTGGTGGTTGTAGATCGTGAACATTTGGAGAACAATGGACTTAACTCAAAGGGGCAGCTGGCACACAACTTTGTGGACAAACAAGTTTGACCAGACTTGATTTAACACCATTAGCCTTCAGGGACAGGGAGCAGGTTGCTCAAAGTCCCGTCCAACCTGACCTTGACGGGGACGGGGCATCCACAGTTTTTCTGGGAACCTGGGCCAGTGTCTCACCACCCTCAGAGTGAAAGATTTCTTCCTTATATCTACTCTAAATCTACCTTCTTTTAATTGACTGTAGCTTGTTTCTGCTCCATAGTCACATACTGCTTGTCTGTTTAATCCACAGAGGACTAAAGCTGCTGTTCTAAACTGGGGTCTGTAATGGCAGGATTACACACCAGTCTGGTTTTAATTTAGGAGAACCCAAGTAGGCACCCTGGTCATGTAATTTTAGCTTTCTTCGTATCTTAAAACAACCGAGCAGATCTTGTAAAATAGTTGTTTAACTGTCCTTGCATGGCAGGCAGCTCTGTTTTACAAAGCTTTGGCCTGGGGCAGGGTTTTACAGTCCCATTATAAACTCAAACCCAGGAGCTGGTTTTAATGGGAATGTTAATAGGTCCATAACCAGAGACATGGGTTGTGTTTCTATAACTTGAGCTATCAAATTTATTGCTCTTTTGGTACCTCATAAAGAAAGCAGTGGGATTTTATTTTTTTTCAAAAGTTGTAAAGAACCCCAAAAAGATCAAATTCTTAAGGAAAACTGCTTTTCTGATTTTTGCCTAGGAGGTTGTTTTACCTTTAAAAACCTCTGTCCCATAAAACCTGTGAAAGCTGACAATACCCTGTACAGTCAGTCCCATGTTTGATTCCAAAATTTTAAGCTCAATGTGATGTATATGAAAAAATTGTAATAGTGTTTTGCCTGCCCATTGAAATAACGCTGCCTGAGAGCACTTCTGTAGGTAGACACTGATGTCTCTCATCGCTTCGCTGTTTGCTGCTCCCAAGGGGTGTAGATTGTCCATATTAAGTCTGGTCAGATGTCTTCTTAACGCTTGTTTTCATATTTTCCTGTAGCTTTTCTCCCTGTTCTTTTTCTGCCAAATGAAACTTGATGAATGTTTATGTTAAGTGGGTGGAATACGGCAAATTAATATTAAAGCAGGCTTTCTTTTAGTTCTCCTTTACTAAAAAAATTACTTATTTCATAGAATGGTAGAGTGGTTTGGGTTGGAAAGGACGTAAAGGTAATCTGGTTCCAACCCCCCTGCCCTGGACAGGACACCTCCCACCAGATCAGGTTGCTCCAAGCCCCATCCAGCCTGGCCTTGAACCCCTCCAGGGATGGGGCAGCCACAGCTTCTCTGGGTAACCTGGTCTTTGGTTTGTAGCAATTTTTCCTGCCATTTGTGTACATAAGCTTGAAGAGAAGTTTTGCGTTTTCACTGGTGACTTTGAGGTGGGGCAGGTTGTTCTGAAACGGCGTTTCACTCCTGGCAGTGGCGCTACTGAAGGGCTTCATCTGCACAAATTTGTCCTGATGAAATTCCTCACCCTGTGGCCATTCGGAGTTTCATGACGGTACTTTAACCTTGTAGAAGAGGAGCCCTGCAGTTAGGAGTGTGTACGGTCATGTTGGCTTGGGGAAATTTTTTACCTGCTTCAGCTTCAGCTTCAAATCAAGCTTTCTATGAGAACAGCTCTCAAGCTGATGAGGGTAGGTCAAGAGTAATGTGGCTGAGGGGTTCCTGGCATTTTTGGGTCTGCATCTGTTGGTTTAGGGTGGACAGGAGGAAGAGTTTTAACGTGGGCCTAAAGTTGGCTTAGTACATTAGTATTTATTTCCAGAGAAGAGAAAATAGAGCAAGGTACAAAGGGTGTAATGGTTTCTTGGATTTTCAGATGGGGATTGAAACTAAACTCAACTTGGCAGGTGGGGAAGTCCCTCAAGGCTCAGGCACTGGGGGAAGGGGAGAAGTGTCTCCTTGGCCTACTCTTACCATCTTCCCTGAGGGCAGGACATTAGAGGCCTTTTGTCTGACCTAGGACTGCCAGTTTTAGTGATGAATACAATTCAAGGGTTTATTCAAGAGGTAAAGGCACGCTGCACAGCTGGGCTGTTCGAATCCTCTTTATCTTCTGGGCCTGAATTATGTAGATGCTTCAGATCCTTGTGTTAGACTTCAAGTCCTGTTTTAGCCTCTAGCAAATGTTGTTATCTACAGTATGAAGATTTCAGGCCTTGATATTGGAGGCTCTGGATTCCTGTTAGCTGAGCTCATGGTGTTTTGGGTAGCTGCTTCTGGAGGGGAGGCCTTCCCACCCTGCCCATGACCACCAGCTGCTTCTACCGGTGTTCCTCTGTGCTTGTCTAATGTCTACAGTGAGGTACTTCAGGCAGCTGTGGTGTAAATCACCTTTTTGTCTTTTTTCCTAATAATTTCCTCAAGTGGTTGTCAGGAAGGTGGGCAGAGCATTGTGGTGGGTGGCAGGTTGAGGTTGGTGGAGCACCGTGGCGGGTGGCAGGTTGAGGTCGGTGGAGCACCGTGGCGGGTGGCAGGTTGAGGTCAGCAGAGCACTGTGGTGGATTGAAGTCAGCAGAGCCCCATGGCAGGTGGCAGATTGGTGGCTGAAGCTCTCTTGAGGGGCAGCCAGACATTATGGGTGCTCTGGGTTTATCTTCTGCCTCACAGTGAAGTAACTGAAGGCTCAGGCCCTCAGTAGCAGTGCTGCCTGCAGCAGCTTCCCTCTCCTCCACCCCCTTGGCGCAGGCCAGCTTTACTACCAGAAAGGCGTTCTATGCCAAAAAGATCAAGTTTATTTTATTTTTAACATCTCCAGATTTCCAAAACTGTCTCCCTCCTGGCTGCTCGCTGGGAGGAGGAGGTACACAAATCTCGGTGCACTTGTCCAAGCCCTGGAGCAAAGCCCTGCAGTTCTTTGCTCTTTCCAGCCAGCAGACTGGAATGATGCTGGGGAGCATGTCAGGCGAGGGAGGAGGTTTTGTTTGCTCTTTTTCTCTTCTCTTGCACTGATTTCTCAGACACCATCTGCTTGTGGCTGATTAATTTGCGGCAGTAGCCAAGAGGCAATTTTTTGCTCTTTTTTCTTTGAGATGCAGACTCATACCATGGTGTGTGCCTTTTGCCACCGTTCTTGGAAATCACTTGGAAACTGGGCTGATCGATGATAAAACTTGGCCACTTATTTAGTACTTAATGAGAGGAAGGACAGTAGGGTTCTTAATGGTTCCTTGGCAAAAAATGAATTTAGCTCTGGATGGTTTTGAGTGACGCCACTTCTCAAAACAGCACAAAATGAGTGATGTGACAATGTCTTGGCCTTAAACAGGAGAACCTGGTGCTGGTGTGTGGTTTCCTAGTGGGAAGCCTCCAGTTGGGTGACTGGGCTGTCAGGGTTTCCCCGTGCTGATCTTCAGAGGCTTGTTGCAAGTCCAGACTTGGCGGATTTTAGGGATGGGAACTCCTGTTAAACTGGAAGGCACTATTCCATCTTGAAGGCTTTGGCAAAGGCCTGTGTTAAGTCATTGAGGAACAAGAGGGAGAAGTCTTGCCAAAGATAACGATTTTGTTAATGATTGTGTTGTTAAAAATTGGGATCACTTGCTCCAAGGGGCTTGCAATTTCTCTGGTAGTCATCTGGGCTGGTTTTTATGGTTGTAGATGTTTAATTATTTTAGGAGGGGACTCCAAAAAAGGTAACTAAATGTCCCTTAAAAATAAATCTTTATTGATCTCTGGTAAATGCTTTGTATGAATCGGTGTAAGATGCAGATATAACTAAAATGAATTTATTTTTTTGTTTCTCTTCCCTAGAATATGACAGATACCTAGCATCTAGCAAAACCATGGCAGCAGCTTACCTTGATCCAAACTTGAATCATACACCAAGTTCAAGTGGAAAGACCCACCTCAGTACTGGGATGGAGCGTTCCCCGGGGGCCATGGAACGAGTCTTAAAGGTTTTTCACTACTTTGAAAACAGCAGTGAACCGACAACGTGGGCCAGCATTATCCGCCATGGAGATGCTACCGATGTCCGAGTAAGTCTGTTTTTAACATTCTTTTGCCATCTTTAGATTAAGTGTTAACTTCATGCTCAAAGAGTGAGAGGAAGAAGGTCTGAAAGCAAACACACACACAAGTTCTGTGGTTTATTTTAAAAGAATCTTTATCGGTTGTATATTTTGAGTAGATTCAGAAAAAGCTTTAGGTGGTATCAGTTTCCCTTGAGAACAAAACCCCCTGATTTGTGATTGTGTATTATCTTAAAGATGTGAGGCATTTTTGCATACTAGAAATTTGAAATTTAGAGCAGTGGTTCTCAGTGTAGATACCACTACTGATGTATGTCAGCTGACTTCTACCACGTCATGCTCCCCAAAAGCCTGAGTGACACTTCATGGCAGGGATGGTGACATTAAATGATTTTTCATGTTTAAAAAAAAAATAATTACATGTTTAAATGTAAGGTGTGTGTATGAACATATTTAAAATGTTTAAATGTAATTTGTACATGACTTTTCTTAAAAAAAAAAAAGTCTTGTTTGAAAACTCATTCCTCCAAAGTATGAGGGAACTGAGCTGAAGAATCCTTTCTTCGCCCAGTAAGTCCCATTGTCTGGCCCTCGCTGCCATCCTGGTAGTCACCTGCTGCTTGGGTGTGTACAGTGTGGTCCTTCAGTTAGTCCGTGCAAAAAAACCCAACGGTTGGGATTTTTTAAAGAATAAGCATCTGTAATCTTATAGGTATATGGAAACGTACGTTTGTTTGAAAAAACAGTGTTTATTGTGAAACAAACATTCTCTCTAATGCCGAGGCCTTTACTTACTATTTGCTGCTCTTACTCTTTAAATTTTTGAGGTGGTGTGGTATTTAAACTGCAGTGAAGCTCAATTCAACATGTCAAATGCTTTGAAAACTTTGTGGTTTGCTTGTTTTTTAATTATCCTCCTGGAGCGGAATCTTGCGTGGTGGTAGGTGGTGTGTGGGGTTGTTTTCTTCTGAGAGGTTCTTGCTGTAGAAGCAGGTTCCCATCTGCTCGTTCCTTCCAATCTCTGCACGGTGCCTCAAATTCCACTGCAAAGACACAGTTCCAATCTGCTGAAGGGACACAGAGTTGTCAGAGTTAGAGAGACCTGTTGTCTCCTCCTGCCCACTATTAAGTTTGCAAGAGAAAACTAAAAAAAGGCTAAAGAGTTTAGAATGTTTTCCTTTCTACTGTTTATTTTTGAGCATGGCTGCGTGTGATAAGACATAAGAGCATTCCTGAGCGGAGTAGATCTTGTGACAGTGGTCACAGACCTGTGAAATTCCAGGATTTTCATTGGTGCTGATCAGAAAATCTGTCTCTTGTCAATTTAATACGCTCACGTTTAGTGTTTAGGGATAACTTGGTGAATGGGCAGATTAGAGGTACAACAATGGGAATCATGATCATCAATAACATACACATATTTTAAGTGGAATAAGATTTTTTTCAGTGCCACTTGAAACTTCTTTGCTCCCTGGCTGAAGTACAGTGGTTTGATAGATATCTAACATTATTGATTCGTTTCATAAAGTGTATTACTTGGTACAAGGGTAGAAGAAGTGAGCCTCGGTATGTTTTTAACCTTGCAAGCCTCTACTGTGGATGGATGTCTAGGATTCTTTATACGGTACTTAAAATCGAGGTTATCTTTCCAAAGAAGTATGTAGAAACTTGAAAAAAACAAAAGCAGAGATTACATCTCGGGTTTCTCCAGCTCAGAAATACCTGTGGTTGTGGGCTTTAAGGATCCAAAATTTACAGTCCCTGTAAGAAATTCAGCGCTGAGTTCGGTTTGAGAGTTGCATATCCTTATTTTAAGCAAAAATATGTCATTTATAATTGAAGGTGGATCAAAAGAACAGGAAAGTAGCAGCTACTTGAGGCTTGCCTTAATTTTTAGTTTTCTTTTATCCACATTTAATTGGATTTTTTTTTAAACTAATGGGATTTTTGTATTGTTCTGCTTTCCTAATAAAGAAGAATATGATGAGTTGGTG
This sequence comes from Calidris pugnax, assembly GCF_001431845.1. Lineage (NCBI taxonomy): Eukaryota > Metazoa > Chordata > Aves > Charadriiformes > Scolopacidae > Calidris > Calidris pugnax. The sequence continues at coordinate 27,397,380 of NW_015094509.1, read as the reverse complement.
TTAAACTTCATTCTTTTAACAGATGTGGGGTTTTTTTTATTTTGTTAAACTGGGTCAGTGACTGTTGAATGTGCAGGTACTCCATAGTAAAGATCTAGCACTGATGTGTTACGATGTCCTGACATTTATTTTAGAAACCATAAACCGTTGTTGAGTACAAGCCTACATTCCAATGGAGTGACTGCTGTTCGACCAAGCTGAATAATTTAAGATTAAAATAGCCTTTAAGGTTTTTATGCCTTAGTTTTACCCCCTCCCTCCTTTTGTGGAGAAGACATTCTGCAATAGAGCTTCTGTTTCTTCTGAATTACAAACTGAGGAGCCTGGTGCTGGGTTTGGTTTTTGACTTTTTTCCAAGGAGCTCTTCAAGAATATTGAGAGGTGGATGTCTTTGAGACAGCTCTGCAATTAAAAGGAAAAATAAATAAATGAGTAAATAAAGGATTTTCAAGACTCCTCCCTGGCTAGCACAGCTTCTGGAACGATAGCTGAGGAACCTTTCCAGTATTGAAAGGAAGTCAGACGTGGTCTGAAATCTCCAGGAGAGCTAATTAAAGGTATTTCTGCTGGTAAAGTGGAGGAATTTGTGGAATGTTCTAATGCCAAGGGAAAAGAAGGGTGGAATTTTCTTTCCTGGTTTGTGATTTCCAACATCATCTGTTTCTAACAAAGTCAAGTCTGCCTTTGTCGATGGAAAGGATGTGCTTGGCAGTCTAAGAGGTGAGGAAAAGCCCTTTTCCCATAAGAAGAAAAGAAAAAGATCTTTATGACTTCTTAAAAGTGGAAACAGTGCGTTGGTTGTTTACATTATACACAAATCCTCGATTGTGAGGGAGAACCCTTGTCATTAAAAAATTCATGTTGTTAAGCTCAGATGAACAGGAGTTACCTTTCTGTGAGAGTCTCTCAAGTGTCTAGACTAAAGGAACGATTTCCTCGCTATTGGACTTGAAACATCTTTACCCGTGACAACAGCGTGTCTATGTGTAGGCTTTGCTTTGAGGAGAACTTCTGGCTGGGGACCTCTTGTTTATTCTGGATGGGTTTAGTCCCTCAAAGCCAGCTGTTTCCTTTGAGGGATGAGTCTGTGTGTTCTGCAAAGGATTCAAGGGCAGCTTTTCAATTCTTGGAAATGCTTTCTTGGATTTCAAAGAACTGGCATGCTCCCTTTACTGCCTTTCCCCCTTTTTTCCTTAGTGTAATACTAAAGACGGGCTTCACTTCCAAAAGAAAAACCAACAACAAAAAAAAAAAAGAGGTTTTTATGAATGTGCAAACAGCGGTCTCCTACTGCGAAATGTGTATCTAGCGTTCTCCCAGCCACGCGCGTGACGGAGAAAGAAAGGTTGTTTATCTTCTCTCTTTTTATCTCCAGATTTCTTCATTTGGATGTGTTGTCTCCGTGCATATTTAGAGAGGGAATTCCAGGGCTGTGGGGTTGGAGAGGACGCAGGGGGCAAGCTCTGCCCTGTTCCCAGCCCCAGGTGTGACACGGGAGTAGGTGGTGGGTGTTGCTGAGATGGGAATTTCTTTGGTCTCAAGTGCACCCTGGAAGTAAAGGCTGCCACCGCATCTTCACCAGTGCTTGGGGGTAAATCTGTCCCTGTTTGAGGTAAAACAGAACCAAATTTCTGTTCAGTAATTTTACATCTTAGTTAGGCCTCTTCTAACTCGCTGAAATTAATGGCATATTGTGGAGAAAACTGCTTGTTCTCAGGGTAATAAGACCAATGTTTGTGCTTCATGCCAAGGAATGGTGTGCGGAGAGGCTCTTGCTTGTATTTATTGCTGTAACAACCAAGGTCAGCTAATTTCATTCTTTGCGCCATTGGAGGGTCGGAAACAGAAAAATCATAGAGGAGTCCCACCTGTGGGGTGGAGAGGACAGGACTGCTTCTCTCAGGACTACCTAAAACTGAACTGTATGACTAAGAACATCGTCCAGATGCTCCGTGAACTCTTGAAGGGGTCGGTGCCATGACCAGTTCCTTGGGGAGCCTGTTCCAGTGACTGACCACCCTCTCAGTGAAGAATCTTTTCATAATGTCCCGTCTGAACTTATCCTGACTCAGCTTTATTCCATTCCCTCATGTCCTATTGCTGGTCACCAGAGGGAGGAGATCAGTAACTCATCTCAAGTCAAGAGCACATCCTCCATTAGCCTGGATTCCCTGTGGAAAGATGTGTGGAGACACCTTGGATGACTGATCTGTGTATGGCTTCAGTGTGAGAGGGGCTGAGGTGTTTATGTGGATGTGTTGCTTGGGTTGATGATATCTCTGGACTTGCACGGTGACAAAATTTGCTCTCTACAATTCTCTCAAAGGAGGCTGTAGAGAGATGGGGGTTGTTCTCTTCTCCCAAGTAACAAGCAATAGGGCAAGGAGAAATAGCCTCAAGTTGCACCAGGGGAGTTTTAGATGGGATATTAAGAAAAATTTCTTCACTGAAAGGGTTATCAAGCGTTGGAACAGGCTGCCAGGGCAGTGGTGGAGTCACCATCCCTGGAGGTATTTAAAAGACAGGTAAACGTGGTGCTGAGGGACATGGTTTAGTGATGGTTTAATCAGAGTTAGGTTGATGGTTGGACTCGATAATCTGACAGGTCCTTTCCAACCTAGACAATTCTTTGATTGTGAAATCCTTGGCACCAGAGGAACATGTTTTTAGGCTGTAGTTTCAATATATACCTGTTTCTGGGCTCCTGCAGCAGGGTCTGTTCAGCGGGATCAGTTCCCCAGCCTGGTTTAGCACATGATGTACAAACGTGTTTGCTGGATGGGTGCAGGGGAGAGAAAGTAGCACAATAATGAGAGAGAGGGATGTGGGCTTTGCTCTTCGAATATCAGACAGTGTCATTTGAGGACAACCCTCATTTTGGTGTTTTGAGGACATTCTAGAGTTTTCCTTTATGGAAATTATAAATTAATTTACATCAGAGCTTTGTAGTTTACTTTTGTCCGGCTTTTCATTTAAGCTCCCCATATAAATCTCTCCCAAGGAGGTACAATACTTCATATATAAATAGCCTTTGACATATTTGAAGGGCTTCTCAGATATTAGCAGTGTGTCCCGATGTCGGAGGTGCTACTTAAAGACTTTTTTTTTTCTAGTGCAAGACACTTTCTCCTTCTTACTAAATAGGGAAATTAGGTTTGTAGTCACAGTGGGAGTAAATTGTTCCGACTTCAATTTATTCATAGTAGCACATCAGCTCTGTTAATTTACAAGCAAGCAATTCATTTTCGCTCATTTAGAGAAGCACAAGGAATTATTGATACATCCTGGGAGAGCCGAGGGCATCTGCACCTTTCGGCCTTTCTCTGGTCTGTCTTGATTTTTCTACAGCCTCCTCGATACACTCTACTGTAAATTCTATTTTTGGACACATTCTCCTAATTTAGGATGTATTAATCTATTTTTCAAACCAGCTGTGTTGAATATTTGTGGATTCTTTAGACAAATGAGTAAAAATGAGTGCTGTCCATTTTTTTACCTATTGAAAAAGCTTTTTTTTGAGTAGGTGACCTATCACTTCCCTATTACTGATAGGAAATTCCTCTAAGGGCTCCCCATTCTCTTTTGCTCAGCTGTACTTGCCTTTTTTTGTGTTTGGGATGTAAATGTTAGCCCTAGAAACCTAAATAAAGTCAATGTGATGACAGTAAACAGCATTCAACTGGTGTATGATTGTGTGACTTCCTTACAGGTGTAGGGCGTTTAGGAGAATTACAATAGACACACGAAAAGGCCTCTTAGAAATTTATGTTCATGTAGGTATCATATCCTGCGTCCACCCAAAGTGTCATCTCCTTCTGGAGCAGGTTTCTTCTGGACTCAAGCTCTCCTGCCGGTATTTCTAGCTGTATTAATTCAAAGTCCTAAGTTTGCAGTGGAGGTTGAAACCGTGGTGTTCCTTAGCTGTTTTTTTTCCACTCAAGAATGCATCTGAGGAGCTTCCTGAGCTAAAAGGCTGGTTGCAGTCAGGTCTGGAGAGATTTCAGGCGGTTTTGGCTGTACTTCCAGTTAAAGATTGTCCTGCCATGTCTCAGTGGGGTGTCTTAGTCGCTGTTGTGCAGTCGTTAAGCAGTTAAATTGTTCGTCTGGAAACTTGTGATTATGCATTCTGCTCACTCCCATGGAGAACATCAGGCGTGCTTCTGGCAAGGCTCCTCACGTTGCGGTCATGAAAGACAGAGAAGCTGTCACCCACCCTGGAGTGATGGCGGTGGCTTTGTTTGACACCCCATGTGTCTCCTCTTGGTCTGTGGAGCCTGTCCAGAAACTGGGGAGACTCTACACATTATTTACTACCCGACCAGAGTTAAATACACTGACTCAATTGTGGCTCTGGTGCCAGTGCAACCCTTGGAGATGAATCTTGGGCTGTTCACGTGCTGCATCTCCCCGGTACTGAATGAACCCCCCTGGTGTGGTGCTGCCTTATGTTGAATGAAGGAGTGGATCTAAATGTTTTTAAATTCAACTTCTCTGTTTTATTAATAGAAAAATAAATAATCATAGAATGGTTTGGGTTGGAAGGGACCTTAAAGATCATCTGGTTCCGACCCCCCTGCCATGGTTGGGGGTCAAAGCCCATCCAGCCTGGTCTTGAACACCTCCAGGGATGGGGCAGCCACAGATTCTCTGGGCAACCTGGGCCGGTGTCTCACCACCCTCAGAGTGAAAAATCTTTTTAGAATGTGTTTCTAAACACTTGCACTTGAGCTTTGCATGGGTGGTGCCATCTCCTTGGTGTTTACATTGAAGTTGATGACTTTTTGAGTTGCAGTATGTGCTAATTGTTGCTTTTTATTTTCTTGAGGTGATATCAACTACCTGGCCAGAAAGGATGGGGTACCCTTCTTCCATAATTTAGAAAATGCATCTTTTTTTTTTTTTTAATGATTATTTACTTTTGGTTCTGTGGTAGCTTTAGAATTGATTAATGATGCAAAAAGGATAGAAACTCTAAAGTATCACTCGTATTTGGTGGGAGTTAAGACATCTGTTTCCAACCTCCCAACCTAGACAATTTTGTGATTCTATGATTTCTTCAGTCCTTTTGAAATCCCAGCCTGAAAATCAGAGAGGTCCTGAGATGTCTGGCTTGATTCTCTCCTGAGTAGATACTAATGGTTTCAGCTGAGCCCTGTGCATCGGTGTTCTTGGTGGGTCATGGTCATAGAAAATTTTGCCTTTATGGCTTTGGAAAGAAAAAGAAATTCTTATCACAGCAGGCCTAACTGCCTTTTAAGAACACGTGTCCCCATTTTCATTATCAACTGACACCATCAGAGGCAGGGGAAGGGGTGGGTTTCCAAAACCAAAGGCTGCATGTTTTGTACTCTATTTATTCAGGGTAAAGAAAGGGATGCAAATGAATGAATCTCTTCTGTTTGCGTGCGTATAGGAGCTGGCAGCGCTCCCTTCCCAGGAGAGCAGCCAAAATGTTAGGCTTTAGTAACTAAGCAGAGATTGTCCTTCGGGTGAAGAAGAGGTTAAATGTGCCTCTGTCACTGCTGAGAGTACTTGGTGGTGGTTTTGTGTTTCCCAGGATACAGGCAAGTGTTCTCCTTGGCAGTAATTGATACAAAGACCCTGAAATGCAGGCAAGAAACAAACTTAACCATTTTTTTTAATTGTGTGGTCAATACGTTTCATTCAGATTTAAAACCGTTCACTGACCTGATAATAGACCTTTGGAACTTGCTGGGGAAAGTCGCAGACAGTTAACTGCTTTAAGAAGAGATGGGATGAGGAACTGGAAGAGTTTCTCTGAGGGCTGATGAATGACAGAAACAACGCTTGGCTCAGGAAATCCACTGGGATAAAAATAGCCGGAGGTTGGGAGAGCACTTGGAGGAAGTGTCGTCTGTGCTCGCCTGGTGTCGCCTCTTCCCCCGGCATCCGGCTGTGGCCACTGTGGCTCTTCCTTCGGATGTTTGACCAGAGTCCCTGCAGGGAGGTCACTTGTGTTTGCATCAGACATTTGTTCCCAGCAACTTAGAATCATAGAATTGCCTGGGTTGGAAGGGACCTTTCAGATCATTGAGTCCAACCATCAACCTAACGCTGACAAAACCCACCATAAACTGTGTCCCTCAGCACCACATCTGCCCATCTTTTAAATACCTCGAGGGATGGTGACTCAACCACTTCCCTGGGCAGCCTCTTCCAAGGCTTAATAACCCTTTCAGTGAAGAAATTGTTCATAATATCCAATTTACTTGGGCCTCCCAGGACTCAGCCATTGCTGGTTGGTCTGTGTGGTGCTGCCAGCCAGGAGTGCCACTTGAAAACTTGGGATTTGTCAGTGTGCTTTGAAGTCTCCCTCCCACACGATGGAGTTCTCTGCAAACATCTCACGTGCTTTGCTGTTTGTGTCCATCTTCCTTCAAGTGTAGGGCTTGGCGTCCACTTGGCAGTTGATGTCCAGCTCCTGGGCATGGGAGAAGGGTGTTGGGAGGAACCACTGGGCCTGAAGCAAATGATGCTTCTGAGGATGCTCATGTGCTGCTCTTGGAGACAGGATGCTGGGCTTGATGAAACCCCTTCTCCCTCAGTCTCCATGAACTTACTAAACACAGCTTGGGTTTCCTTCTTGGAGGCTTGAAAGAATTATTTTTAATTTTTTTTGCATTTCACTCTGCACTGTGTTGCTTCTGGAAGATTATTTAAAGGTTGCAGTTTGATCAGATGTGTGAGCTGATCTAACAGCTCGTTGTCACCTCGCCAAAAGCGTGATTCCACTCCTACGTGTGTCACCTTCCCCCTCTACTCAGATTTAGTGCTTCCTTCGTTCTCTTCTTGCAGCTTCTGCTTGCTTAATTTGCAGAATTGGGGTCTTACACAATTTCTTTGGGATCGAAAATAAGAAATTTGGGGAAACAGTGACATCCTATTAAAAAAAACCAACCAAACTTTTGCCCGACTCGCTCCGGTCGCCCATCTCCTGTAGAAGTTGCGGTTGATATTTTCTGAAATTCTGAGCAAGAACCAACAGCCTGTGTGTCTGTGTCTATATTTGTCTGTCTGTATGTATGTGTATATGTGTATATATATCCGACCTGAGCATTTCCAGTAGGAATTTCTCAGACCCTTGCAGGGAGAGAAGCAAAGGATTACAAATTCCTGGGAGAAGCGTCTGGGAGCAGCGATAGCCCCTGCTCCTGCCGGGCGCTAAACGTGGGCCTGGTGGGGATCTGCTGCCGTGCAGAGACACGAGCTGGACCTTCTGCCGGGCGATGGGGCTGCAGCTCTCACCTCCTGCTGCCTCTCTAATCTGGCTCAGAGCAGCCCAGCCTGGCACGCTGCTGCTAATCCACGGTCTGCTCACACATTTGAATTTTATTTACCGCGAGTTAGTCCTTTCTAGGGGCTGACATGGCAATCTGTTATTTATTTTTTTTTCTCCTTTTTTGGGCAAGAGATCCTCAAACTATGCAACTTACTTCAGGAGAAACAAGTAGGATATTTGTTTGGGTTGAGAATCTTCCCAAATAATTGTCTCTTGCCTGATTTCCTAAGGGATCTGTGCTGAATCTCAGGAGAAAATGAGTGGGAAGGTGAGGGGAAGGTAAATGAGGGGCTGTGACGTGACCTTCCAAATCCTGACTGTTAAAGCACTAAATAGGATGAAAGTCTAAGGTGATTTTTCCAGTTCTAGATGGAGAGTGACTTTTAAAGGCTGGTGGGTTTTTTTTTTAACAAATACATCTTGCTTTCATCCACAAATCTGCTTTTTATATTTTGGCTTTGATGTTTTTCTGTTTTACATAAAGAAAATGGTGGCTTAATTCTGATAAGGTACATGGAAACGTATTTACTGATGTTTTGTGAAGCCAGACTGGTAAAACTTCAGACATTGTCTGAACAGCAGCTTGCAACTGAACATGTTTAGTATCTTTATAAAGGTGATGCCTGATTTATTGCTTAGTATTTTGCATAGGGGATTACATGGTAATATTTTAAAATTTAAAAAGAATGTGTGTTGCATTTTACAGCTTGTAAGGAGTGTGTGTTTCTCTGTTTTAGGGCATAATTCAGAAGATTGTGGACAGTCACAAAGTGAAAAATGTGGCCTGCTATGGGTTACGGCTCAGCCACCTGCAGTCTGAGGAGGTTCACTGGCTACACCTGGACATGGGGGTGTCCAACGTGAGAGAGAAGTTTGAACTAGCCCACCCTCCAGAAGAATGGAAGTAAGAGTATAAGTCTGTTCTGTGTCAAAATCGCGTCCTATAAGTCTTTGTGCGTTGTTGTAAAAAACAACTCTATAATTTGCTTTATCAAGGAAGATCCTCCTGTGGTGGAATAGAGGTGATGGAACAGGAAGAAAACCCACAGCCTTTCACATCAAAGAGCTATAAGCAATAAAGAACGCCTTTTGTTGTTTTAATGGGCTTCCTGCAAACTGGGGAGAACAGACGAGTAATCTTATCTGGGATTTAGAGGAGGCATAAAGTAGGAGCAGAAATCTTCTAGTCTTTATTCCTCAAAAACCTGCCAAATTTGTGATGTATCTGGTGAACCAAGGTTTTGTCATCCTTAAAAGTTACAGGACAGGAATCCCATTCCTGTCTGTGGTATAAGTGCACCACTGAAAATGTAAAAGGATAAATCTTGTTATTTAAATGTAAACAAGAGAGTATGGTTAAATACTTGTTGTATTTAGATATAGAGTAAGTAGGAGGAAAGTAATTTCAAAAGAGTGAAATGCAGTGAATAGATCAATTTATCACTCTGCAGTTGTAAAATGATTATTTGGGTAATGATTTGAGGCCCACAGAGCGATGAGAGTCTTTCTTCTGGGATCTTCACTTATTCCAGGAGCAATGAACGATAGAAGGATTATGGCAGAACTTGGGTTTTTTCAAGGCCTAGGTACTTTTCCTGAGATATTTTTTTATGACACCAGTTAGTTGGTTAAAAGTATTTCCATGACCTGTGCTCTCTGTTGAAGGCTGAGTTTTATTCAGCTTTGTAGGAGTGTAAGCTGAAAAATCAAAGAACGAGGAGAGGACGAAGGGAAAGATTGCCCATTTTCCTGGTAGAAAAACAAAATGAAATTAAAATTATTTGCAAAAGGACACAGTAGTCTGCTGGAGAAGATGGGAGAGCTCAGAGTTTTAAAATACCGTTAAACTATGGTTACTAGCTCATTGCAGGGGGGGTGTGTGTGGGTTTCTGTGGTTTCTTTTAATAACCACAAGTTTTGCAGAAGTTCCTACTCATTTTAAAGGCTACACCTATCTTCTGCAAAATTATTGGAAATGGTCTATACTTAATTTCTTGCAAATGGAGTTGTTCTATACTAGCAGGTGTCACATTTGCTAATCTTTAGTTTATAAATTCTCTTTAGGGCCCCAAATTTAACAAACACAACAGATTCTAACAAGTGAGGAATGTTTAAAACTCAGTTTTCAGCCATGTTGCACGTTTTCTTCTGTGCATGTTACATTTTAACGATTCTGGGATGGGCATCAATATTTTTCCTTAGGTACCTTGCAAGCAACTTTTCATTGATAATATTGTGCAATCCCAGTTTAGGAAGCAGAGAATTCCTGAATCCTTCCCACGATGGTAGTGCTGTGTATAATATGAATATAAATATGAATCACTGATGCTCTGGAAATTTGTTATGTAGTGTACAAGTGTCAGTTCCAATTCTATCAGACGGTGCAACTCACATTGTACATATTGCAGAACAAATTTAATCAGTTTTAAAAGCAAAGTTAGATGATTGTTTTGAAGTTTGTGGACAGGAATTGTATAAAATACTCATGAAAGAGCTTATGATAAGATGTAAATTATTCAATACCTTTCCAGAGTGTCATTTAGTGTTTTATGGAACACATACAGCCTGACATACCTTTTAAACCCACGGAGATTTGCTGTGCATAATCAAAATGCTGCTGTCATATTTGTAATACCACAGCACGGAGTGTTTAAGATCATATGACAGTACTTGTAAAAATATTTAGATTAGTAAAGGGGGAGAAATCTTGGAATGGTTCTTAAATTAAAAGCTTCCTGTAGTGTTAATAAATCAGTAACTGATGCTTATGTGATTATTTTTAATTTTTTTAATCATCTAAATTAAAAGGGCTGGTATGTTCAGTGTCCAGAAATTAGATCTTGGCTGTTCTCCTGGACTAATCCACGTACTAGAAGTTACAGTGCAAGTCAGTAGGTTGTACACAGAAGTTACTGGATAAAAGTCCATCTCCTGGATGTGCAGCTCTTGTTTGGTGCCTTGTTTGGTGTTGGTAATCCTGGAGAGGATCAGCTGGTGAAGGGGAGAGACAGGGATGTGACTCTGCTTCAGAGGGCACAGCTGGAGTCAGAGCTTAGGAAGAGTAAACAATAGTGGTCTTTAGGGCAACAAGGTCAACCAAAATGCTGTCACTTCGTGTTTTCTTCCCTCTTCCTGTGGCAAACGTTCAGTTTCAGGAGCACACACGGTTTGGCTTTGCCAGACTGGCAATGGGTGACCTCAGCTACATGGCAGAAGACGAACTGGAAATCATTGCTTCACTGAATTTCACTGAATTTTAGAGTTGGAAGGGACCATAGAGATCATCTAGTGCTTACTGGACATCTTCTTTTTTCTTTCAACCCTCACGTTTGCTTTTATATATTACTTTGACCTTTTTTGCTAAAAAAAAGGGTTGGATTTAGCACAAGATAGGAGAGGTTTGAACTATCTAGTAGCTTTAAGAAAACCCAAAAAACAGTTAAGTCCTAATACTTCAATTTTTCCTACAGAGCAGACAGATTGATCCTAAAATTCAGATAAAAGCCTCCTATTAACAGGGCCTGTTTCTTCACTGTATGTTTACTTCAGGAATGTTCATGTTAATTAACTGTATCAAACAAAATATCCCTTTTTCCCATTTTATTTTATTCTCTAGCAATGAAAATAATTCTCTCCAGCATCAGAAAATTTTGTATGTGTCTAAATCACGGTGCCAAAACTGATCAGAGTTATAATTATGGGAACTGTTTGCTTATTTGTTAGTGTAGTAGTTTGTTCAGGAAATAAGTGTTCTGGAGTCTGCTGTGTTTTCTGTCACATTGGGTAACACTGTCTTATTTCTTTGAGTTACACAGGTTTTAGCACTACAGAAGCATTGTATAATTTTAATGTAATTTGATGTAATTGCTTTTGAATCGCTGTAGTCTCTCAAATGCAGTCGGAGAGTTTTGTTCATTACTGAATTCCAGTAACACTGCTGCTTTTAGGTTTATTTTCATAATCATCATAGCATCAGCATTGATTTTGGTAATATTGAGCCTTCAACAGCAGTGCCAGGAGCTGTCATTTCTGTCTCTAAAAATGGTATGTGCCAAAACACTCTTCCATTTGCCAGTCCTTTCTGTTCCACAAGAGGAGACTCAAGAGGTTTGAGTACCAAATTGTTCCCCACAGGGTAGACATCTTCTGGTTCTGTACTTACATCTGTAGGTAAAGCAGGTCCTTGTAGGGAACAACATTCCTGCTTTGGCTCTGACAGGTAGAAGATGCCACAAAGAAGCCTCAATGCTTTGAAGTCTTGTGCTATAAGCTTTGATAGCTGCAACACAAACGCCTTGGCACTGACACAAAGGCCCCGTGGAATGATTTAACGAGTTGACTCTGTTGATCTAAAAGCTCTGTACCTCTCCACAGTCTCTCTTCTCCCCTCTTCCTTCCAGTTATCCAGTCCTTTCCCTTTTCTTCTGTGAGTCTTAATGCTTGTCTGATCCTTCAGCGAGCTGATTCAGTTCATTAAACTCACACAAAGCTGTTCTCTCCCTCTTTTGTCTTCCCTTTTTGTTCCCATCTTCTCTTTTCTGGTTACTTTTCTGCTAAAGTGAACCAAACCAGAGCCTGCTGAAAGCAACCATGGTTGGAAATGGTGAGATTGTTAATTTTGGGGCACTGAAAGAAACAAAGAGTTGGCTCATCCTTTCCTTTTTGGCTCCACCAGTCTCTGGTTTTATATTTGCTCCAAAAGCAGACCTGGTTTGTGGGAGTGGGACTTGTCATCCTCATCATTTGGCTGCTTTAAAAAGACAGTAGATTTAGATGCTGAAAATCAAGCCCATCCTTGAGCTGGCCTTTGGAAGTCAGCTTCTTCATTCCCATAGGCATAGTCAGATATTAGCTCATAAATAGGTAATGAAGGTCACTCTCGGTGACTGTCCCAGCCAAGCTGTTTCATCTTGCCTGATGTTCTCATGAGATCCTGTAGCAAAAAAGTAGTACTTCTCATGTACTCCTCAGTTAGGAAGACAAGTCCTCTGTAAAGGAGAAAGATTGCTTTTCCTGTATATATTTTTTTTTTAATCCCAGAGAGTAAAGGTGTTCTACATCCTGCTCTAGATCAGGGTGACTTGGACAATACGTTCGCTGCTGAAGGTCTGAGATCAGTTCCACATGAGTTTCTTCAGGCCTTTTGATTTTTGGCTTGTAGGATGCACTGTGACTATTTTGACAGCTTCTAAATGTTTTCCTTATTTTAATGATTTCTGATGGGACAATGTCTTTTCAAGGATTTCGAAGCAAAGAGGAATACCACAGCTTCTTTTTGCAGTGGAATCTGAAGCAGCAGAAACTCCTAGTACCTTTTAATCACATCCCTATATAAATCTTGATTACAGGCAGCCAAATCACTTGCTGGAAAGAAGTTCTTGTCCTGCTGAAACCAACAGAGTGAAATGTTTCAATATTTGCTCTTACTGTCACGAGTAGGTTGTTAAATATACTTATTTTGGGGAAGGCCTGTCAAGAGTTTTATACTTAGGATATGCTGTATTAGCACAGTGAAAGAGATGAGGAGATTTATTATCAGAATTTCATTGCTGGAATACGTTGGAGGAGGAAACATGCAGGGTATGTCAAACATCCGGGGCTGTTGCCGCAGCACAAGCAATAACGCTAAATTTAGGGCTTGGAAGTAGTAGTTTAGGGTTTGAGAAGGGATAAAGATTGGGTATAGGTAATGAATCGAGGCTAATTCTGACTCTAATTCATCACTCTGTGATGTATTATTAACTTGAAAAATACGATTGTCACATTGAAAACTGGTTCGTTCGGCCTTTGCATTCATCTTGATGATGAATAAGGAGGTAGGAAACCTTTTTACAGGGAAATGCCTTCAAAACCTTTGGAACAATTCAGAGGTGAATATTACAGCACTTAGAAAGAAGGAGCAGTCGTATTCCTATAGAAAGCCCTTGATTTGTCTGTAGGACGTGGCTCCCTGGTGGGTATCACTGGTTGCCAGTCTCACTTAGAGCAGTGGGATGTGTTTTGAGTCCTGTGCTTGTGGTACCCAAAGATAAAAGCTGTTGCTGGGGGTGACGTCAGCGGTAATGGGCTCATCCACTGTCTTAGAATCATAGAATGGTTAGAGTTGGAAGGGACCTTAGAGATTATCTAGTTCCAACCCCCCTGCCATGGGCAGGGACACCTCCCACCAGACCAGGTTGCTCCAAGCCCCATCCAGCCTGGCCTTGAACCCCTCCAGGGATGGGGCAGCCACAGCTTCTCTGGGCAACCTGTTCCAGTGTCTCACCACCCTCAGAGTGAAGAATTTCTTCCTGATATCTAATCTAAATCTCCCCTCTTTCAATTTAAAACCATTACCCCTTGTCCTGTCACTACACTTCCTGACAAAGAGTCCCTCTCTGGCTCTCCTGTGGGCTCCCTTCAGATGTTGGTAGGCTGCTCTGAGGGAGCCTTCTCTTCTCCAGGCTGAACAACCAGCTCTCTCAGCCTGTCTTCACAGGGGAGGTGTTCCAGCCCTAGGATCATCTTGACTGGGGCCTCCCTTCCTGTGGGTCTGGACCTGATGACTCTGCTCCAAGTCTCGGTGCTTTGGTCCTCACTGAAGCTCTGAGAAAGCAGGAGGGATTTGTGTTTATTTCTATTACAAAGGTGCTTTGTAAACATCTTTGTGAACTGTCAGATACTACATTCCAGTGTAGTTCTCCAAGTAGTCAGGAGAGGAAATTTCCCCTTAGTTTTCTGAGTTTGTTTCGATTTTATCCTTATTTCTAAGAAAGCTTGAAGATGTATTTTATTTGTGATGAAATCTCAGTGTTGCGATACTTGCTCTTACTATCATGAATAGATTGTTAAATATACTTTATTATAAATATACTCGATTATTATTTTAGTCTCACCACTTCTCTTTTTTCTTGCTTTTCAGATACGAATTGAGAATTCGATATTTGCCCAAAGGATTTCTAAACCAGTTCACTGAGGACAAACCCACTCTAAATTTTTTCTATCAGCAGGTACGTTCATTTCTACTACTCTTGTCTTTTGCTGGCACAAATTAGGGGAAATATTTCTTTTTTTATGTGGATAACAAGTTAATGTGGTAAAAGAAATTGGTAAAAATGAAGATTGCATATATAAAGCAGAAAGGGCATGAAGCCCATGGCATCTTTCTCCTTGAGAAGTGGTGAGGGATATTTTCCAAAGACAAGGTGATTCTGCAGTTGTCGTCTTCAACTCTGGTAAAATTTGCTTGTTTTCAGCTGGCTTCTTACAGTTATTTATTTGAAATGCTTTATTAAGATGCTGAATTTCTGTATTTTTTGCAAGTGCAAGTAAGTGGCAAATTTCACAACAACTATGTTATGGTTTTTCACTCATTAGGTTGTTTTCTTGATTTGAGTATCTCTTATTCATTGGTAAAACTGTGTAATTGTAAACGTTTCTATAAATTAAGCACCTAAATCTTCATTTTCTTCACTTAAATTTTAATCATAGTGGATATCTCTTAGAGGAGCCTGGATGAGAATAGTTATAGTATCCCCTAACTTTAAGAATCCATCTCTGAAAATTCAAACCTAAACTTACTTATTGGCTACTTACTAGGTGTGTCTTTTCCAGCGTCTGGATGGTACCCTGTCTGTGTTCACACACTGAAATGTTGTTGGTGCTTAACAAACAGTTTGTGTTACTGATGGTGACAGCTTTGTGAACCAGATACGGTTTTATGTCAGTTTTAAGTGATACTTTGTACCACCGTATGGAGGATTAGCTTTAATCTGGGTTCTTTAAAGGAGTTGTTTGATGGAGTATTGTAATGAGAGAGATAAGGTAGGAATGAGGCAGGGGGAGAGGGCTTGTGAAGTCAGCTGAAATGGCAGAGCTCCAGAGCTACACCAGGAAAGCTCCAGAGTTTTGTTTTGAAATGGGAATATATATTTTTTTAAATTTTTTTACCTGATGTGTTTTGTTGTGTCAAAGGAATGATAAGAAGTACTGATAATGTTGGTCAAACCCCAAAGGCTTCTACCAAGAAAACCTGCTCCCATGGGCTACTGTTCTTTGCCATATTCCAGAATATCCTGATCTTAGGTTGGTTGCTTGGGACATACCGTAATTCTTGAGCAATATCCCCTAAAATGAGGATACAGCTGGAGCTGCTCCAAAGTGTGGCACCCTTCTGCCCTTGTGAACAGACAGATTTGCAGATGAGGAACCAGGAAACAGTAATTCTGATTAAATTCTCTTTTTAAGTTTCTAAAAAGAGAAAACCATCATCCTACCCTTTGTTCAATACTTCATCTGGAAGCAGGATATGGAATTAACATGTTCATGCTAATTTCTTAAATGTCTTCTATCTTTGATTGTACACACACACATTTTTGCCTTAGGGAAATGACTGCTTTTTTGTTTTTATTTTAATGTGTGATGAAATTCTTGTATTGATAAATGATGGAGTTGACTTCTGGGAAGACAATTCGAGTCCAGTGCTTTCCTGAACTCGGCATTCTAGTTTAATTCATCTGTGCCATGTGCTTGTTCCAGCCTAAAGATGTTTGGATTTTGGTGGCTTTTTAGTCCCCATCATTAGAAACAGATACAAATGGCTCAGAATAGAAAGGTTTTTGAAGGGCGGCAGGAACTGATCTGCAGAGACGACAGCTGCCTGTATCTGACAATGCCCTGAATCTTAATTCTGTTGTAAAATTAAAATCAGAGGTTCTTGTCTCCTTACTTGGCACACTATACCTTTTTTTTTTGCTCTTCTCCTTTCCTCTCCACCTCATCATGAGGTATTTCAAACTCCAGTTCTTCCAAAGTCACTGGTTTTTGTTCTGGGGTGCTACAAGGTATTTGGGTCGCTGTTGTCATGGAAATCAGACGCACAACTTCTCAGAGCTGTCCTTCTCCATCCATGATTCTGTTTCGTTCCGTAAGTCTCACTTGGCCTCTTGAATAAATCAGGACAATTAATTTTATCTGGTGAAGTGTTAAGGCAACCCCACTGGCTTGTGAAGAGAAGGCAGAAAAGGAATTGGTGCAATAACACTGCATCATAAAACAGACCTTAAATGTAGGAGAACGTGGGAAAACGAGGAAAGACAATTTTTCACGTTCTGTTCCTCTCTCATTGTTATTCCTGTGAGATTTTAACATCCTCCTTTGCTAACCACAGCTCACCCTTCACAGTCAGACACATCATCTTGTCCCTGCCCAAGGCAGGGGGTTTGGAAATCGATGATCTTTAAGGTCCCTTCAAACTCTACCCCTTCTATGATTCTGTGATACAGGCAAGAACAACAGAATGTGCATAAATCCTACGTGCACACATACATATCTTGAGCTTTCTGCACAGAAATAACTGTTAGAAATAATCAATGTAGGACCCAGTTACAGAATTAAAAAAAAAAAAACCCACAACAGAATAACACTTCTGTAATCAAATTGGCATTTGTAGATGTTAAAGTCAAATATGTTGCTGTCTCGTGTGTTACAAATGAGAGAAAGATTTTGGGGACCAGATGCTGCCTGTGACTAAATCTTTCCTTACAAGATGAGGCTGAGAACCTAGAAATGATTTGGGAACATCTAAACACATGTTGTCTGACTTATTAAAAATGTACATCGAATTAAAAGGTTCATGGAGAAGGAAAAGAAACATGGTGACCTCTGTTACCCGTGAATTGTCCATGGATTTTAGAAAATGTAATTATTTTTTGAATTAGAGTTGCAGAGCAGCAGTGCTGTTGAAAAAAAAGCTGAAATTTCGAGGAAGGGACTGAATCCTCAAGCGATCTTTGTCTTCCAGAAAAGCACAGAACATTGGTAAAGATAAGAATGTGCTACCTTAATCACTGTCAACAGACAGCCTTTATTCATACAGTTGACCCAAACCACAATTATTGGGCTGTTAAACTGGAAACTGGCACACGTTGGGAGCTTCCCATGCATGACTGCTCCCATTCACCCCAGTGAGTGCAGTGCCCTGGAAAAATTGGTTGCGAGCATTTCAGTCTTCTCAGCTCGGACTTCGTAAGTGAAATCTTTCTTTTTTTTTTGTTTTCCTCCCCTTGATTTTGACTGTTTTAAGGATGCCGCGACCTTTCTGTGGTTTTGGCTCTATTCTTTTATTTTCAAGAGTCTTGAACGAATCACGAACCCGGGAGGAGAAGTGGTTGGAGGTTGATGTGCAGCCGGTTGTAATCAAGGGGCGGTCGTTCTGCCATCTGCAGTGGGCGTGAGCTGCTCTAATTGGGAAGGAGAAAAGCGGGGCACTTAACGAGAGTTTTCAGAAGAGTGCCCCCGGTTTGCAATCTGTACAGCAAAGGATTAAAATCAGTGTGTGTGAAGGAAGGGGGACACACACACACCCACCCCATGGAATTTGTTTGGAACGTCAGATTTAATCGAACTAATACTGGACGAAGCGTCTGTGTTTCGGGTTTTGAGGCTGGAGATGGGGGAGAAGCTGATGCTTGGGCCATTCCTCTTGACTGGAGGAGTTGTGCATTCAATTCTCATCATTTTACATCCCAGTTGAGAGCTCTGATCAACAAACTAATGCTAGAATTCTGTCTTTTTTACTGGTCTGTTTGGAAGATGTCAAAGGTAGTGGATGATGGGTCTTTGGAGGTGTCTTCTCTTTTTTTTTTCCATGAAGTGGAGCGTTTCGGAGTGATACTGCATTGACTGTGTTATCCCCTCGGGCCCAACTGCTTACAATTTCAGCCAAATTAGGCAAATTGGAACCCACCCAGTGCTGTTTGAATTGTGAGGTTAAAGTATTAAGAAAATCAGGAAGTGCCAGATTTATGGCTGCCCAGTTGGCAGATGCTCCCTGCTTAGGTTTCATGTGCCAGCCTTCAGTTGGGTCCCCTTGTCTTGTGCACCTAAATCCGAACCAAAGTCAACTCTAACCCCACCCCCAAAACCTTAACCATGAAGATTGTTGAGTAAAAATACCATAAGTTAATTTTTATCATTAAGTAGCCTCCTTTTTTGTTGTTCAGTTGACTGCTTTGTATATCTGAGAAGAATAAAGATATCTGTCTTTTGTATCAATTTTTACCAAACTTCAGAGGAAACAAGAATTAAAAATTGGAGGTGTTTGAGTAATGAAAAATAAGACTTCACATTTTTCCTGTACTTGTTGGGAGCATTTCCAGTTGCTTTAAAGAAGTGTTGGTGAAATTCATTGTGTCTTCCTTCCCCTCTTGTTCCAGTGACGTGGCTGTTGGGAGGTGGGAATAAAGGGGACAGACTTCTCATTTTCCTTTAATAGCTGAGTGAGGACCGAAAGCCATATCTCACATCAAGACAGAATACAGCTTCTAAAAACATTCATATAATGAGAATCAGACGTAAGCTACTTGAATTGCCTTCCTTTTATTGCGGGACAAGAGCCTGGGCACATTTGTCCTTGAATAACACATTGGCCTCCAGTAATTGGAGCTGGTTTATCCCTTGATGAAAAGGCAGTAAGTGTCTGGGTGAGGGTGGGGGGGACAGCTCTTGGGCATCAGCCCTTCCATTATTGCTGTCCTTCTGCTTCAAACAGAAGACTCTTAAAGTAACTTTTGGGGAGTTTTTTAGCCCCCAAATAACAAGGAAAGGTTGGTTTTATCAGTGTAGAATTTTTCTCTGTGCCTGCCTTGGTTAGCCTGGAGCTGTTGTGAGTTGTCCATATATATGTAATAAAGGAGACCATAGGACTGGAGCATGTTTTGGTTTTGCTTTTTAAAACGAGCCAAGGTTTGTGTAAGAGAAGGAATTACAAGCAGAGAGAGGATGGTCTCCAAGTTAGGGCAGGTAAATGATGTTCTGCAAAAACTGAGCTTAATTCTGTTCCACGGGGATTCAGTGTTTCACCAGACAAGTCCAATGCAGCTTCATTTTCATAAGGAAACTTTTTAAAAAGAGAAGAGGAAAAAAGTAATACTTATTTTCTTCCAAAAAACCCAGAAAATTCTCTGAAGAAAGAGGAGGCACAGTTTCTTGTAGCACTTTTTTGCCCTGTCTCTGTAGTGTCTGTGAAGACAATGTTAACACTTAAAATGCGTTTCCTTAAATGAAAAGTCTCTTTTATATTGTGGCAGATAAATGCATCATGCAAATTTGATTATTTTCATAACACTGTCCCCCAACCTGTAGGAAATTTCAAGTCCAGGCAATTACTGTAATAACTTCATGATTAAAGTTTTATAAGGCTTAGGTGCATGAGATGTAATTTGAAATGCAGGCTGGGAATTGGACTCTTTAACCTAATTAAATAACAACATCTCTTATATCCTAACAAAAATAGGAGACCTAAAGCAAATGACTTTGACAGGAAAAGCTTTGAAGAAAGTCAAGGACGTAGGGAGAAGAGCTGGCATTGTTCCTGGTATTGGCAGCCTATTTAAAACAATAAATAAACCAAAAATAAAGATCTTTCAGGAAGAGTTAATGGTTGACACATAAACTCTGCCCTAAAGGGAAGTGGTAATACATGTACGAATCACAGCTGCTTAAAAAGATATTTAAAATTATTTTTTTTTAAAAAGGATAAAAATATAAATCAAACTGCACATCACCTACTTGCTCCTTACAGCTTGTAAAAGTAATTATGAGTGAGATACCCTTCACAGGGGTCGGTTTCTTGAAATTGCTGAAATTCACAATTCCTCATAAAGCTCTCATTTTTTAACTATAAAACTTGATTTACCCCCTCAAAACCGTTCTGACATTCTTCTCATGGATCTTGCTGTTTGTATTGTCATGTAGCTATTTTGGTATCTTCCAAATGTTCTGCGTCAAATCTCTGCTTTCTGTTAGCGGCGCTGGACGATAGGGACATAAAACACACTTATATTCCAAAATACCTCTGAAATAGTCAGCCAAGCTCAGGCCAAAGAAAAACTTTTCATTTAAAATTTCCACCTGTCAAGCGACGTGGTGAAAATAGCGCTTGTGGACTTTCTTGGTGAATTGCTCTTAATTCAGGACACCAAGTGTGAAATGCTCAGGACCGGGATATGTCTTTGTTAGGAAAAAAAGAAGTTGACTCCCGTTGATGCTTGGACTCATTTGTCCTCAAAAAGCAAAAATTGTGTGTCGGAGAAGAGAAGTATAAAATTAGCTGTTAGCAGGCATGCTTAGTAGGTTGAGTACTTTATGGCTCCCAAGAGTATAGTCCTACTTTATGGAAGATCTGGGAGGCAGCAGTGTGTGTTGCAGTGACATCTGGAGATCGGCTCGCTCGGACAGAAGGGATCATTTTTAGCCATTCTGTCCCTAACAAAGCCTCGTCAGAAGTTGATTTCCCCCCCC
>NW_015094509.1:27286990-27376670 GCF_001431845.1 Calidris pugnax | reverse complement strand
GCCTCGTCAGAAGTTGATTCCCCCCCCCCCCCCCCCCCCATCTCTAATGCCCTTATTATTAACAGAGGAGCTTCCAAAATTAGTTAGAGATGTCAAAGTTCACCTCGAGATAATAGAGAGACGGTGACCTTGGAAGATGAAGAGGAGGAGCAGCTGAGGGCAGATGGCAAATGAATGTTATCCTGATACTGAATCAGGGCTTTTAACTCCACTAGAAAAAGCCAAAGCCTTAATTTTCCCTCATGTAGACTTAGCTTCTACAATAACTCAAGTTAATATTATCAGATGGGTAAATAGGGGTGGAAACACATGTGTTTCCCTCCTGTGCATATTTTAAAAACCACCATTAAAATCATTAGGTGGCTCCTAAAAATCCTGATGACATTAGAAGCGTGCTCTGGGCTTCTGTGCATCTGGTGCTTCGTTCAGAGCAGATGAGGCACAAATCTTTGAGGGTTAATTTTGCATAAGATTTCTGAAGCTGTAGTGATGTGAGTTGGGACCCTGCTCTTGCAAACTGATTATTCTGAGTCTGTAGTGAAGAAAATTCACTGTCCTAGAGGAACCTACTGGTGGTGAAGGAGGTTGGACTCCACTACGAGAAGCTGGAGCCATCTCCTCTTGCAGTTTGGTGATTTACAGATATAAGCAATTATGTCCATATAGAAGGTGACTCTTCTGCGCTCATCTAATGATCGTTCTTTAGAAGTACCTGAGAGGAGGTTGTAGTGAGGTGGGGGTCAGTCTCTTCTCCTGATTAACAAGCAACAGGACAAGAGGAAACGGCCTCAAGTTGCACCAGGGGAGGTTTAGATTTGATATTAAGAAATATTTCTTGGCCAAAAGGGTTGTCAAGCATTGGAACAGGCTGCCCAGGGAAGTGGTGGAATCACCATCTCTGGAGGTATTAAAAAGGTGGGTAGGTGTGGTGCTGAGGGACATGGTTTCGTGGTGGTTTTGTCAGTGTTGGGTTGATGGTTGGACTCAATGATCTGAAAGATCCCTTCCAACAGAGACAATTCTATGATTCTGTGTATCTGTCCCAGGGTGCCACGGCATTTCTGTGGTGTATTTAATGCTACAAGACAGATTACAGAATATTGGAGATAACGATATCTGATAGGGTGCCACGGAAGAGCTGTGTTGTGGATGGTGGTGGACTTGCATCTGGTACCTGCTGCAAGAGCGGAACAAAAAGCAGTTTGAACAGGAGCACTCTGAGCCCAGAGCAGCTTTGTTCATTTGTAACGTGAAATTGTGGAGAAAATAAATGTGATATATGCTTCAATCCTTGTCTTGGTTACATAAGAAGTTGCTGAAGATTAACTTTTCCAACAGATAAATTGAAGTATTCTGGACTTTCACGTTACAGAAGCCAGAATTTATGAGGTGGTAAATTACAGGAAAAAAATTCACTGGACTTTTCGTAGAACCGATGTCACCAGAAGAGGTGTGTGTTGGTGTAAAGGGAAGATCCTGATGAGCAGTTTCTGTGGTGGCACCACACAGACACTGCTACAAACACCAAAAAACCTCCAACTAGAAATTTCAATATTTGAAAGCAGGTGCTAGAACACACCTGAGCTGTTAAAGAGGAGAATAAATAATTATTTCTTGCAGATAGAGAAGGTTAAAAAGAAGGTTGTGTTTATTAATATAAATGTCACTAAGCACAGGTACATAATTTCTGAATATAAAAAACACCAGCTAAAAATATCTGGATAGAACAAAGGGATAAGGAGAAGATGATGTAATGTGAATCTTTGTTTTCCATGCTTCGTTAAACTATTACAATTACAAATCTTATTCTGCTTACTAAATGGAGAACAGAAGACATTTTGTTTCTTTGTTTGCTTATCTAAATATCTGATGTGTTTGGTGATTTTTTTTTTTTTTTTTTGGTTTGGGGGGGGGTTAGGTTTGGGGCTTTGGGGTTTTTTTGCAGGGAGAGAGGGGTGTGTTTTTTTTTTTTTTTTTTTTGGGTTTTTTTTTTTTTTTTTTTTTTTTTTTTTTAATATCTGTGTTTTTTTGGTTTTTTTTTTTTTTTTTTTTTTTAGTTATGCACCTAACTCTTTAGGGGGTACTTAATGACTGAAATGCTGTTTAAATGCAGTTTTCAGATCAATGCCAATTTGAAAGACAATAAATAAAAAAGGACTAAGTTGTGTAAGTAGGTCACAGGCATTGAAAGTAAAGCAAGAGAAATAGATTGCTTATTTTTAAACTGTCCTCCTGAAAAATTAGAGATTATCCTGTGGGAAATTTCTTGGTAACATTAAATGAGCTGGGAAAGCCAATGCAGTGGCTAATTATTGGTATTTGCCCCTTTTTGAGACACCGTCTGATAGTACTGTTGCTAAAGAATTTCCACAGTAGTTAACGCTTCAAAAGAAAACTCAATAGAAAGTTGGATAATTTTTAAAAAATAATTTCTACGGATATATACAAATTTAAACCTAAAAGAGATTTTTAAGACACAGCAAGTAGGTTTTTTTAAATCCTTAAACCCCTGGAAAGCATTGAGTACTAAGTTCAGAATGATTTTACTCTTGTTGTTAATAAAGAAATTAAAATCCAGCGTGGTGTTTTTATGAACTGCACTGGCAAGATGGCTTGTCAGCCCCAGTGAACCTTTTTCTGAAATACTGCAGCTGCATTAAAAAAAAATAGCGTGCAGAAAAATGAAGCAGATGGCTTTTGAAAGTAGCAGCTGGTATATAAAATAAGAAGCCTGGATAGATTTCTTCGTAAATCATGTGTGCTCGTGTAGGGCTATTCTCTAATTTCTCTGTCTTCACAAACATGGGCTTTCCTCCGTCTCCAGGTTTTATTTTAAATTATGCCAGCTGGAATTTACTCGCCATTTATATAGCTGGGAAAGTGCCCATTATTTCCTAGTAAATTTTGAGAAGTTAGAAGTTACACCGTCAGTAATTTGCTCATTCAAGCAAAACCCCAAATATTTTAAAAGTCTGACATCAGAAATGGAACTGGCCTTTTGTTTACGTGCCTGTCGTCCTTGTGGAAAAAAGCTCATTAGTTCATGGTTCAGTTCAGTGTTCACTTCCTTTCTTTTCTTATGATTTAAGGGTATCTTTGAACTTCTAATGCTCAAAAGCCTAGAGACATAAGAGATTTTTGTTCTGGTTATCCAATGAAGAGCAGGGATGAAAAAAACATTAAAAAATATTGGTGAGAATAGAAAGTAAATAAACAAAGTGAATTCTTGCTGAATATCAGGACGGTAAGATGTCAAGAAAGACATTGTGGCATAGGATTGTGTTGAATTTTGTAATTTTTGTTTGTTATAAATACCTAGTGCATGTGTTCATCGAACACAGGTGGTGTCTGTCGGGGGGGAGTGATAGTTCTGTTTCTCTGTTTATTGAATCAGGACATGTAAAGGACTTCTTTTCCCTATCTCCGAGAGGTACATTTATGCTTGCCATTCATATGTTCCACATATTGCATCCCTTCCTTGCAGTAGCCTCTTTGTAGCTGTCATGACCAAGAAGTTAACTACAGATGTGAAGTTTAGGTCACACTTTGATTCTGATTTTCCAGCCTGTGAATGAGCAAATCCGAGTCCAGTTACTTCTTCTACCGCTGACATTATAACAGTGCTCATCCAGGAGCCCAGAGTGGTTTGCATTTCCATTATACCATGTTTATTTGAACTTAAAAGACTAATCCTTTCCCCCCAAAGCATACACCTGTTGGGCTGTAAATCTGATTTGAAGTTGTTAGAACATTTACCCCCCAAAAAAAATCCGAGGGAAAAGGTGCTTGAAATCACCACAGCAAGAAACTGCAGCAAGAAATTATTTTTGTCTCTATGCTCCTTTAAACTGTTTTCCAATATGTTTTTCCCTGGAAGTTCAGATAAGCATATTTTGCTGGAATGCAGAATGGGTAAGTAATTGGAAGCAAGTGTGTTTCAAGCAACGTAAACTGAAACGATTCACTTAAGACATGATATTTAGGGATTTTGATTGTTACCAGATAACAAGTGTATAGGCTTTTAGCAGTATAACACCCGAATTCATAATCCTAGTGTAAATCTAAGTGTTCTAAGGAAAAAGACCTGGGAGTCCTGGTGGACAAAAGGATGGCCATGAGCCAACAATGTGCCCTTGTGGCCAAGAAGGCCAATGGCATCCTGGGGGGCATCAGGAAGAGCGTGATCTGCAGGTCAAGAGAGGTTCTCCTCCCCCTCTACTCTGCTCTGGTGAGGCCCCATCTGGAGCACTGGGTCCAGTTCTGGGCTCTCCAGCTCCAGAAGGACAGGGAACTGCTGGAGAGGGGACAGCAGAGGGCTACAGACATGATGAGGCACCTGGAGCATCTCTCTTAGGAGGAGAGGCTGAGGGCCGTGGGTCTTTTTAGTCTGGAGAAGAGAAGGCTGAGGGGGGATCTGATCAATGCCGATAAATACTTAAGGGGTGGGTGTCAAGAGGATGGGGCCAGGCTTTTTTCAGTGGTGCCCAGGGATAGGATGAGATGTAATGGGCACAAACCTGAACATAAGAAGCCCCACCTAAACATGAGGAGGAGCTTCTTCCCTTTGAGGGTGGCAGAGCCCTTGAAGAGGCTGCCCAGAGAGGTGGTGGAGTCTCCTTCTCTGGAGACATTCCAAACCCACCTGGACATGTTCCTGTGCAACCTACTATAGGTCAACCTGCTTTAGCAGGGGGTTTGAACTAGATGATCTCCAGAGGTCCCTTCCAACCCCATATCATTCTGTGATTCTGTGCCCATGAAGCATTTGAGATGACTGCAGGCTTCACAGAGTCTATTGTTGCCAGAGCATCTGGTCTCTAGGATGTGGTGTAACTGAAGTAATGGCACACAGGTTTAGCAGGAGTCTTAAATTTTGAGGGCATCATTTAAGTTGAAATTTAAAGGCTGCACTTGGCTGATGGAAATCAGTAAGGGTTTCTGCTTTGCTCTTTTTTGTTTGGTTGGGTGGAGTTTTTTTAGGGTGGCTTTTTCAAAACGAGGTTTGTGTGAGAAGTTTATATAAATTGGTGTTGCCTTACAGACTAGGTAAAATCAAGTAATATTAAATAGCATCCTACAAATTTTTCTGATTTAGCCTTTGTAGAGATCCCATTCTGAACAATTAAAATGTGGAGCAGAACAGCAGCGGTGGTAACTTGCTCTGCTTGGAGAGTGTAGATATATCTCGATGACATGCTCTTCAGCCTTCCTCCAGGCGTTGCGTGCTGTTGATGGAACATCCACCCGGTGAAGAAAGGTCTGCACAAGCCACCAAGGAGGGCAGTTCTGCAGGTGACACAGAAGCTCACAGATAACAGTATCTCCAAAGCCCACAGATTGGGATTCGTCTTCCCTCTTAACATACTTCTGAATTTGTAGCAAAACGAGAAAAAACTAGTAGAGTTCTTTAGATTTGTCAGAGTGTCTTTGTATATATATGGGCTCTTAAAGATAGGGCCTTTTTTCTCTCCAACAGACAAAAAATATTCTCGTTTCTCTCATTTAACTATATTAACAATAATAATAAAAGCAATAATTGAGCAAACACAAAAGACTTCTAGGAAAACTATTCAATTGCCCTGTGGCAGTGTGTGCTTAATTACCATTAAATTATCTCTTGCATCTCTTCCATTTAATATCTGTTCAGGCTTTTTGCTTAGGAGGTTATGCAGCTCGTGCTGAACCTCATGCAAAATCCTTATCTAATCTTTTAACCAGCTTTGGTTCGTGCATTGATCTAATGCCATCTCAGAGAGAATAGTCGAGAAAAATTAAAGGTGATAAGAGAAGTTCTCATTAGTATTCTGGGAGTAGAAATTGAATTTGCTTTTTCCCCCCCTGAAATCCAAAGAAGAATGTGTGCGGACAGGTTTCTGAAAAAGCAAGATAAAATTAATTCCTGCTATCAATGTATTACCTTCGTTCTCCATAATAAGACACTGCTCAATCTAATTAGGCCGCAAGATTA
The DNA here is from genome assembly GCF_001431845.1 of Calidris pugnax. Taxonomy (NCBI): domain Eukaryota; kingdom Metazoa; phylum Chordata; class Aves; order Charadriiformes; family Scolopacidae; genus Calidris; species Calidris pugnax. The sequence goes on along the minus strand of NW_015094509.1, from coordinate 27,370,702 downwards.
TGGCCATAGGCTTTTTGAAGCTTCTAAACTCGGTGTATACGTTCCAAAGTTTAAACACAAAAATAGGTGGATAAAATGTATAGGCAGTGCTTGATGCTAATCAAGTAGAGCTGTTAATTTTGATGAGAGGATGTCATGGGTGATTTTGTGAACGCCGCTGTTAGGCACTTGTGGACACTGAAGGAGGGTATATTTTCTATGTTTTCATCTCTTGGGTGGATAAAGGCATTTTTATCCCACTCCTCAGGTTGAATAATGTGAGTTTGAAAGACTTGAAACTCCATGTTACTGCACAAACTTGGACATAGGAAGTTCCATCTAAACATGAGGAGGAACTTCTTCACTTTGAGGGTGACAGAGCCCTGGAAGAGGCTGCCCAGAAAGGTGGTGGAGTCTCCTTCTCTGGAGACATTCCAAACCCACATGGACACGTTCCTGTGCAACCTGCTCTGGGTGGACCTACTCTGTGAGGAGGGTTGGACGAGATGATCTCCAGAGGTCCCTTCCAACCCCATGTGATTCTGTGATTCTGTACCAAGGAACTTCAGAAACCCCACCCCACAGGATAAATGAGCAAGGGAGGGTGTCTGTTGGCTGAAATGGGAGGTGGAAGGAATATATGTTATTTACTCCATCTTTATGAAATACCTGTGTTGGTCCATCTCTTCTGGACTGGGATGTGCAAAAAACCTCCCCTTTTTTCTGCTTTTCATGCTACCAAAATTATCCACTCAAGCCGGCAACTGTCTGCTTGCAGCGTTCCAGTGAGAACGTCTCACTTTTGTCTTGCAAATAAGCTGAGAATTTTCACAGTGCTTATTTTTTTCTTCCAAATTGTTGGGGTCAGGAGGGGACTGAAAATTTTCTTAGTCAACTTCTGGTGCCTGTAGTTGCAGAGTCAAACTGGGAAAACGCGACTGGAATTTGTGAAAGCTTCCGAGCCAGAGGGCAAGAGGAAAGAAACTCCAAACTTTACATGTTTGGGTAATGTGGCTTATTTATTTATGGAATAGCACTTACTTGAGGCTGGCAGCTTTTTAAAATACATTGAAACGAAACTGAAGATGTTCTTAAGTGGTTTAGTTAAAAACAAATGAAGTACTTCGGTACTGGGATCTACAAGGCAATGAGCTGTGAAAATAAATGAATACAAATTTGACCGTGATAAACGAGTAGCCTCAAATTAGCACCGTTTCTGCCAAGGGGGGGGTTATATGTCAGGATTGAAAATATACTTTGCTTCAGTCAGTTCTTCGTGGTGTCTGAACGCCTCAAGGAACGGGTGGATAACGGCTTGGAAATTTCCTGGTGATGTAAAATTGCTGAAATGGTTCAAAAATTGAATGCACAGGGTTGTTTTTTTAAGAAATAATTAAATATAAGCTAACTAACCAATGGCTATTTGATTTGGGTGGGTGTAAGGCTGAGTGGGTATTGCATTTTGTGAACAGAGATGTTCGCTTTTTAGCTGATGTAACTTGGCCTGTACATGAAGGTGAGTTCTCAGGAAAAGGGTAGGAGAATGAAATGACAGCTTGGATTTAAAGTACAATTAAGGTTTGTTAAACCTCAGCATGGTTGGTATAAACAAGAAGTAAATTGATTATAGCTTTTGTTAACTTGGTGCATTTCTGGAACGCGGCCGTCAAGATAAGAACTGAACTCACATAAAATTTGCATTTTCAGTTTGTTTCTTACTTTTCAAATATAAGACATGGGGACAGAGAGTACTGTTCTGTCCTTTGCCACCACGGGGACTGCAGAGGTCATTTATGGCAATAACATGGGAGCCTGAAAACGATATTCCTCATTTAAATGCTCTGAGCTTGGGTCTGACAGTTTTAATGCGGGACAGGTTTCATAGCCTTCGTGATGAACAGAAGGTCTCATTTAATTTTCTGTTTCAGTTGCTACGTTGTGCCATTTATGAAGGTGTCTAGATGGTAGTTCTGATACAAAGTTCAATAAAACCTTGGCTCTGGAAGTTTTTCTCTTAGAAACTACTATAGCATTGCCAACAGGTGCAGTTCTGGGGTAGAATGGAGAGTAATGGTAAATGGATGCTACTTGAGATACTACTCAAAATCTCTGCGTTTTTTTGTCCTGTTTCCACAAGTGCCCTTTCCTGGGGAACTTCTTCCCATTTTGGCATTTGCTGATACTGAGGATTACAGGCTAATTATGTATTAGTGCCATGGGAATACAGACGTACCATTTGCATACGTGTATGTAAATAGCAAACTCCATGATGCTGAAGGACAATTAGTTCTTTTTCTGTCTCGTTAGTATTTGTGGGAGTTGAATTGAGAAGAGCTAAAAGTTTATTGTTTTGTTATGCTGAGTACCTGCAGGAGTTTAAATGAAGAAGCTTTCTCCTGATGTTGCAGCCATTGTCATAACTCATCTTCTCACTCTTGTGCAGTTTATCATATTTCTTCTTTCCTGTCTTTCAATAAAAAATTACAATATTTCAGGCACTTCATAGCTAGGAAGGTCTCATGTGTTGCTTTGGACTGGATCCAGCTGTCATACTGGTGGCAAGGGAGTGCTGTGGTGTGCACTCATGTGCTACTGGGAGGATGCTGACTGGGGAGGGCCTCCAGCTGTTGAATCTCCTGCTGTATTTCCTTATCTGTTAAACTATAGAGATAGTTTTTCTTAACAAATTGTCATCGCTCAAAAAAACACTTTATGAACTATATTAATTTCATAATGTATAAACTCCTCTTTGATTCGTGGGATTTTGAGATATTTCAGGACTTTCTCCAGCTTTAAGATCTTGGGCTTTAGGATCTCAATAGCAAGTATGGGATTTTGTGAGATAGAGGATAACATGAGGCGTTGTACAACTGTAGAGATATGTTACTGATAAAAAATGCCCGTTGCATAGAAGACAGGAGGGTTAGAGCCTCTATGAGGACAGGCTGAGAGAGTTGTGGCTGTTCAGCCTGGAGAAGAGAAGATTCCCTTCCAGTATCTGAAGGGGGCCTACAAGAAAGCTGGAGAGGGACTTTTTACAAGGGCATGTAGCGATCGAACGAGAGGTGATGGCTTCAAACTGGAAGAGGGTAGATTTAGATTAGGTATCAGGAAGGGATTTTTCACTCTGAGGGTGGTGAGACACGGGCTCAGGTTGCCCAGAGAAGCTGTGGCTGCCCCATCCCTGGAGGGGTTCAAGGCCAGGCTGGATGGGGCTTGGAGCAACCTGGTCTGGTGGGAGGTGTCCCTGCCCGGGGCAGGGGGGCTGGAACTGGATGATCTTGAAGGTCCCTTCCAACCCAAACCAGTCTATGAATCTTAACACGCTGGTTTGGCCCAGCAGCCCTCTTCAGGAGAGGTGGCCATAGCGTTTGGTCTCCTCCAGGTCAGAGCGTGCTCCTTGGCCCGTTTTATTTCCTACTGTGGATGGTAACCATCTAGTTTCACTACTGTTTCTTCTTGCTAATTCAAACATTTATTTTAAGACAGTGTGTAGTATGATTTTCACATACTGCTCTTTTCACTTCTGTTGTTATTTTCACAGTAATGTACAGATATTTGTCTGGTTTAGAGGCATGATTAGATGCACCTACAGAATTCATAACTGTTGACCAAGACGGTTCAAGAATACAGCCAACATTCACATATATTGAATGCAGGTGCAACCATCTGCTCAGCCTCCTGGGAAGATTTTGATGATATTTAATAAAACATAAGTAATATTGATGTAGATAAGGACATTTTTTTAATCCAATTTATTGCAGTTGAAATGGGTTTCTTACAAAAATGCAGCTCATTTGTGGAGAAGATGAACATAACTTCTTTTTTTCCTCTTCGTGCACTAAAAATAATCATTCCAGAAAATTACACTTAAAGCATATTTATTCTAAAGTTGGTTGGGCAGTGTTTTAGTCTGTTTCGGCACTGAACTGATCTCTCTGTGATGCGTACCTGCTTCTTTTGCTGTAGGTGAAAAATGACTATATGTTAGAAATAGCAGATCAAGTGGACCAGGAAATTGCTTTGAAACTAGGTTGCCTTGAAATCCGGTAAGCTGATAATTTCATTTATTATTCAACATGTTACTGACTGAATATATATATACATTAATTTTGAAACTGCTTGTAGTTCATCGATTTCTGACCACTAGAGTTGAATAAAACATCACAAGACTTTTTTTTTTTTTTTTGCTACAAAGTAGTTTGAAGAAAAACTGAATAGACTGTGTTGTAACCAGTTTCTAGTGATTTTTAAATTAACATTAATTTAAAAATTTTAATTAATGACATCTTGCTACTGCCTTTTGGGTGAATTCGTCGTCTGAATAATTCAAAGGCTTGTAGAGAAACCTAAAAAAATGCATCTGTGGTGTTATTTAGCAAATAGTGTTGTCATTGTGCATATATAAATGCTACAGCTAGAGAATGTAATTAAAGCAAAATATTGCTACCTTTCCTCTCTGCATTTACTCAATTTTTAATGTGCTGTTTTCAAATGATTAAATCTTAAGGATTCTTTTGGGTGTTTGTGGTGTTCTTGTCGACTGTGTAGACAGCTGGAAAATAAAGATAAATTTATCAGATTAAGAGATCCTTGAGAGAGCTCCCAGCACAGCTTTTGAAATGCATGTTTTGGTTTTTGATAATTTATGGAGAATTTCCAGCCTGAAACATTTGCTTTAGTTATGCTGTTGTCTCGCACAGGGGGATTAGGGAACAAGTAACGTTGATAAGAAATTAATGGCAAATGTAAACTTGTTAGCAGAGAATAAAAGTGTCCTTTGAACAGTACTTTCCAAAATAAAAGCAAATTCAGGCTAATGAAATTGCCTGGGTATTGTCGGAGAACCTGATGTCTTTGCTCTAAGTTTTGCCCATAGCCCCAGAGAAAACAAAAATTCTTTGTGTAACTGCAAATTCCTTACACCCTTACAAAACTGTTTCAAAACATGCAATGAGGATAATAATCCATGATTATTTTGTCAGGCAGGTCCTGCCCTCCATGAGTCTCGTGCCCTTGCTCTTCAGAGTGTTTTCACGAGATGTTTCTAGTAGCTGACTACTGAGACTCTCTTCCCATAAGCCTTACTAGTCTGCTTTCCCAGTGAAAACAACGATCCAACTCCCAACAACAGCTATACATTCTTGATTTATTTATTAATTTTTTTTTTTTTAATGTGAACATGTCTAGATTGTTCAGTTTTCAGCATTTCCTGCTTCCTCCGGTTCTCCCTAGTACATGCCCAGACACGAGGCGGGAAACACCGAAAGGGCAGAAAAGGGTAGATTCAATCATTTCTTTTTGGTAGCAGCGGAGTTGAACTGGTTTAAAGTGGTTCTGAAAACACACTACTGCTGTAGTCCTGTGTAATGTTCCATACACTCAATTATTTTGTAAAACAAAAATCTCGATCTGTTGAGGCAGGAGAATCATGTACTAATTTTTATAATTGAATTCATTGTGCCAATGTTTTCTAATGGTAAGTCTCTGAAAGATTTTGACGACATTAATGTTGTAGTTTTAGGCTGGATCATCCAATAATTGTCGCTTTCCAATATTTTTCCTGACTTCAGGAGATCCTACGGAGAGATGAGAGGCAATGCATTAGAAAAGAAGTCCAACTATGAAGTGTTAGAGTAAGTATGGTGTTCTAGCTTCAGGTTCGAACTGTATCTTAATCAGCTGTATCTTAAACATTGAATTCAGTTCAGTAACAAAATGTTTCTGTCGTAATTTTTTATTCAATGAAGTTTGAGAACTTTGAGTGCTTTAATACAAGAAAAGGATGATGAAACCTATCAAGGTATAGAAGCAGAAAGAGCACATTTAACTCTGGTCCAGGGAAACAGGGTTAAGAGTTGTTCAAACTTGATCACAAGGCTTATTATGACTTTTTTTTGTGATTTTGCTAATGTTTATGGGTTCATCAACTCTAGTTCTAAGGTGATTCAGTTTCTAAACTGTTTTCTGTGCATACTTGCATTCTTCAGTTGTGACTCATCTGTGGTAAAGTTTGAGTTACTTGAACATGTTTGTGGTATTGTTTTTTCTTCTGTTTGCTCAGTGCGTGGGTTTCCTGAATGGTGACCTTGCAATTAGGAAGTTTATTTATCTGTGGATCACAGATTTTAAGATGACCAAGAATCGTCCTTATACTGAAAGCATTTTGGCTACTTAAGGATGTTGTACAGTTGATGGCTTCAGTCCAAGCAATCCAAAGTCCTTTAGAAGCTTCAGGGATTGAAAACTGGTTTTATTTGTGTTACTTTAGTGGAACAAGTTTCATGCATACGTATATACATACACCAGTGATCTGCTCCTCAGTACCAATTAGCTTTGTGAAAAGATACTGTAAGTTTAGCTTAAAGTTGGTATAAAAGGTTTGTGTAGCAGTGAAGTCTCTGTGTTTATTCTATTTTTAATAAAACGCACGTGCTAACTTTTAGAAGTGTGAAATTAGAGAATTTGGAGGTGGAAGATGAGATTTTTCATCACAATGAATAAGTTCTCGAGGACTTTTGAGGAAACTGTGTGATTTTAACAGGCAAAGATAACTTCAATGAATTGCCTTCTGATTTCTGTAGTGCCTGCTATTTCTATAGCGCTCCTCCAGCTGTGCAGAATTTTTACAGCTTTGTTTTTGTTTGAATTAGGGTTTTTTTTGAAGGACTTTAGTTTTCTGTCAGTAGCCACTAGTAGAAATATCCCGGAGAACAGAGAAAGGACTAATAAAAACGAACAGGATGAGCAGACAGACAGGGCTAAAAGGTGATTTAAAAAAGATGTGAAGGTTCTGTGACCTGGAGAAATTCGGATCCTTCCTCATCCTCTTCGGGAAAAGGGAGCTTGTGAGTTACAGTGGTTGCAGTTTCCCTACGTTCCAGCAAGAACTCAAGAGAGGTATTATTAAGTCAGTAATTTAGCAAATCCAAAATCTACAAAACATTAGGAATTAGTTAACAGCTTTGGAAACGATGAGGAAACAAAGGTCGTAACAAATGACACGAAGTATTAATTAATAATTATAACAGGTGAGAGTTCCTGGAGGGCTCGCTATGGGGCCGGTTGACCGGTGATGTGTCTCTTTCAGGTCGTGCCTTTTCCAAGCAGTAGCTGGTTTGGTGGGAAATAACTTAATTGCTGCTGGGAAAGACAAAGCCAAGTAAAACCCTGATATGCAAAATATAACAGCTTAATGCCCTGTGAAACTGGAAATGTAGGATTGTGCACTTCAAGATTATTTTTTCTTTGAGAAGCAAAATGTGTTTTGTATGGGAGAGATGGAGGATAAAAGCACCTTAAAGTGGCTATAGATAATTGTAAGCTACTAAGAGTCTGCAAGAAGTGCCAAAGAACCCCCAAATTTATTCATTCTCTCTTACCACCTTAATAGTCCATAAAGGTTTATCTACACAAGTAATATTTATTTCTCAAGTGAGGCTTTTTGTTTGTGGGGTGTTTTTTTTTCTAGTTTTAGTACATCACGAGGCACTTCACCAGCTGAGTGCAATTTTTAAATGGCACTTTTTTGCATTTGGTGTGATTGCTTCTTGCCTGGCTTTGTCAGATGTCTATTTGATGTGGAGTCGTCTTTGATCGGATTTTCATACAAGACCAAATGTGGATGGGAAATGGGAGATAGAATCAAACCGTTAAGTAGCCTTTAATAGTTGGGCCTTCATGTAATGAAAGAAGAAAATTTTTTTCATAATAAATGTGAAGCCTGTTAGCATAGAGCAGGGATAATTACAAGTACAAAAATGGGAGCTATATGAAGGAACAGCTGCAGCCACAGTTTTGTAAAAAGCATGTTAAAAGTCTATTATGTAAATCTAACATTACTTTTTTGTTGTAACTTCAATTGAGATGAAAAATAGAAATAAAGATATATGTTGCCTGAAGCTGCTTATCATATGACGAGCGGTGTCATCTGTCTGGAGTTGGTATTTTATTAATTCTGTTGAAGTTTATACATTAAAAATATATATAAAATTATAGTTAAGCCCACAAGTAGGTTGGAGTAGATGCGGTTAAATGCAAAGCTGTAGTAGAACTGTAGGAACCAGGATCTTGCTACTAATTATTATTATACTAATTACTATTATTATACTAATTATTATTTCTGATTACTACTGGTAATTTCTGATTACTACTGGTAATCAGAAAACAGATGTCTGAGTTGTTAATCTGAAGGACTGAGTTGTGTGTATCCCAAATTGGCCATTTTCTCCCCAAAAAGCACAGCTGAGGAGGGAAGGGAAGGACTTTGTCAGGTTGTGTGTTTAAAACTGTTTGTATGGTCTAATTTCCAATGCTTGCTCTCTTATTTATAGGTGCCCGTAGTTTGTTATTGACTGTGGCATTAAATCTGTACGCTTCTTACGTTAAATTCTCCTCCAGTAAATAAATTCCCCATCTCGCTTAAGCACAGGACATGCTTTATTAACAAATTGTATTGACTTGTCTTGTGTTGCATTCTGCATAAGAATTTCTTCTGAATTTTTTACATAGAGATCTGGGCAAAAGGCTACTCTGCAAGTCTTTTTTAATAGTGAATGGAGTCAGTTTGTGGCAGCGTGTGCTGTTCCAATGAGTAATCCTGGAGGGATGTTGGGTGCTTCATTTTTGAAAACACCATTTTTATCTCCACTGCTTAATGCTAAACTAATATATTCCTTGTCAAAATGTCTTTGCATGTTATTTAGATGGTAATAGTGCGTTAGGTTTATTTAACCGTGTGGGATGATAAACCGCATCTAATTTGCATTTGAGAAGAAATGCATCAAAGGAATTAACATTTATGAAAGTTTGATAATCTTTCAGCTCACTGTCGTTGCACAGATGCCAGGGTTCACTGCTGCCCATGAACGTTCTGCTCCTCTCAGTTGAGGATGTTTTTAGTATGTTTTGTGAAGTGGTATAATACTTGTCTTTAGGGAGCTTTAAAAGTACCTTCTTTTCTTATTCTGAGTCAGCTTTTTGCACTGACTTCAGTGTTGGCTTTCTTCTTGCGCCGGTAGGTAGCAGGAACTAGAGACTCTATATCTCAGGCTGGCTTGTCTTTTTTTTTGCCACGTGTAATTCAGATGTGTTTGGATGTTCAAAGCATGCAGTCATGGAAAGCTTGCTCTGATACTCATTTCATAAACATTGTTTATTTAAAAATTATTGTAACCTCCAAAATTTAAAGGAAAAAAGTCAGTAATGCCTTTGAGAGGCAAGGATATAAGTCCTGTTCCTATTTACATTTTTCTTTAAGGTTTTCCTTTTTCTCATGCAAATTTTCTGCTAATACTGTACAACTAGTTCAAAGTCATACAACTTTTGATATACCTGGTTGTATAATGATCAGCATCTGCACTAACACATCTCTGGCAACTTCTCAGGTATCTTTCTTGAAGCTGAAGTTAGTTGTAGTGATAGACACACGCATCAGATAAAAGCTCGGAGCATCTGAGCCACAAAAATACTTCATTTTTCTGGCTCTGGGTTTCAAAGGAAGGCTGCAGCCCTAGGTATAAGTGTGCAGGTGAGCTCAATGTAATTCAGTTTGAAAAATCTGAGCTCACAGACAGAATTAGGAGCCTGATTTACAGATGCAAAAAGTGAGATTCCTTGCAATAAAAAGCTGGGAATGCTCGATATGAAGAAAAAGTGACAGCAGAAATGGCAAAAAAATAAAATCCACTTTAATTATAGTCCTGCAAAGGATAAAACTGTAGTGGAATAGCAGTCAACGTGCTCACTGAGGTGATGTCATGGGAAGTCTTTCCCTTTATATTGTATCTCCTGCTCAGTTCTAATAGATGCTTATTAGAATTTGCCATTTTCACTTCTCAGCTTCCTACATGCTGTAAAGTTTTTCAATATTTTTTAAATTATGAAAACATATGGTTTTTATTCTCCAAACTTCTCTGTGTCCAAGCCAACATTTCAAATAATAGAGTTTCCACACCAGGTGCCTGTTGTAAATGTGATTTCACTGAATTTCACTGAATTTTCCTTTTGAATTTAACCTAAAGCCACTGCTCTCCTGCATTTGCTGTGGAGCGGCTGCAGTGAGCACTTCAGTGGTTCTGTGTTTGTCGAGGACCTTACTATGGAAATCATTTACTGTATGGCATGTGCTAGATTAAAAACAGAACAAGACCAAACCTTGAAAAATAGCAGTATAATATTGCACAATGTTCTTTATATTAATGCTCTGTGTGTTTTTGTTTCAGGAAAGATGTTGGGTTAAGACGGTTTTTCCCGAAGAGTTTACTAGATTCAGTGAAGGTAATTATAGTTCCAGTCAATTGTATACTACTAAAAAAAAAAAAAATCAGTGTCAGAAATGTGAAAATTGCATTATTACTTTCCCTGGAATTGCTGTGCAGCTTGTGCTGGCAGAACTAAAATGATAGTGATTTATGTGGCCTTGCTGAGCTGCTGTGAGAGAGGTCCACTTCTGCCTCTCAAACCTTGTTAAAAATGAGTCCTCAGATCCTTTAGTATTAGAAAACTTTTTTTTTTTTTTTTTTGTTCTGTCCCCTAAAAGAGAAATTAGATTTCTGGAGAAAGAGGAAGGGGACATGTAAGAAAATAACATATTTTTAGTGGCCACTCAATAAACCCTATTCTGCTTTCCTTGCTGAAGGCTGTATCCAGCTCATTCAAGGACAATTTCCAGTAATTTCCACTTGTGTTAAGCCTGGTTAAGACTGTAAATGTTACTTGAGTCTCACTTCCATTGAAGTCCATATGTTCCCAGAGTAAAAAATGCAAATTTTTCTCGATATGTTTTTAAAAGGGGGTCAAGAATGGTCAGCAAGTATTTTTACAGTTATCGCCGTCTTGATATGAATGTCTTGGTAAAATATCTCTTACCATTCATACGTGAAAGTGTAAAGCATAAACTGGTATTTTAGAGCTGATTTGGTAAGCAGGGATGGTTTTATAGAAATAATAGAGTTCTACTTCAGATTTAGAAAGTTTCTACTTTGTGATTTAAATGGATGAACAGAAAAGGGCTGTCATCGAGAGGTTTTGTTTCAAAAGACTTTTGAAAATCAGAAGCAAATGAAGTCAAGTGGATTTAAGTAATCCCTCTGCATTTTAATTTAAGCAATTATCTGAAACTCTATTCTCTTCTAATGGGAGAAATTGTGGTGAAAGGCTCCAGACGTAAAAGAATGAATAACTGTCTCAAAAAATGGTATTACGGAGCCAGAAAACTGACCAAGAAAGAAAACTGTTCTTTAGAAATTGTGAAATGGGGAGAAAAGGAGAAAAAGTAGCAGGAATTACCAGAAGGTGAAGCTGAGTAGAACCTTGCAAAGACATGAAAAAAAACAATGGAAATATGAAGAGGAAAAATGGGTCTGCTTTTATTGAAAGTGAAGTCCCTATTACAAATCATCTAGGATTGGTTCAAATGATTAAATGACTCTTGCATCTTCTGAAGACCAATGATTTTGAACTGGCAGGAAAAGAAGTTCAAGGCAAACTTGAACATAAGAGGTTCCATCTAAACATGAGGAGGAACTTCTTCGCTTTGAGGGCGGCAGAGCCCTGGAAGAGGCTGCCCAGGGAGGTGGTGGAGTCTCCTTCTCTGGAGACATTCCAAACCCACCTGGACACGTTCCTGTGCAACCTGCTCTGGGTGGACCTGCTCTGGCAGGGGGTTGGACTAGAGGATCTCCAGAGGTCCCTTCCAGCCCCGTATCATTCTGTGATTCTGTTTAGCTGAGCCATGAGGTACGTGGGTATAGCAGGGGTGCAAACACCATGGGGAAAAATATCTACTGAAATTAAACAGACAATTTAGGGATGAGAGGGATGCAGGGAAATGGATGTAACCCAGGTTGTGTGTAGTTTGCAAATTAGGAGTCTTCCCTGTCGCTCTAAGTCATGCCTTGAGCAAAAGCTGAAGGAAAGAAAACATTCATAGGAAGTATTTTAAGAGGAAATTAGGTGTGATTTTCAAACTGACTTTCTAATATTTACACCTCGTTAATGATCTCAAAGTGAAGAGTAAGTCTTCTTTGTGGACTTCCAAAGTCCAAATAACATATGCCATTCTGCACAGTAGTCAAGATGGAACTGAAACTGGCCAGGAGAATGAACCATGGGCAGAATAAAGTATCTTTCAACAACTGAGTGGCTGAAATAACTTTAGACAGCTTGAGCTAGCGGGTTTTTTTTCTTTTTATAGTGTCATTGCAAAACTGACCATCATTTTCTATGTGAATAAGAACCCCCTTGGATCACCGCTATTAGAGTAATTCTTTTCTGAAAACTCCATTTAAAAAATTCTGGCTGTTTAGACTTCTGAGTGTTCTTTAAAGGCTTACTAAAAATGAAAGCCTAATCTGACTGGAAGCGCTAACGGCCAAAGGAAGTTTATATTTGTGTAGTGCCTGGAGCTGTTATGGGCAACCTGAAAGAATGAAGAGTTTTAATGCCATTACAATAGGACATTGAGATAAGTTTTAGTAGAGGAACAATGGTAATTCCTGTCTTAACCTTGACATATTGCAAAAATAAGCATGGGTTTGCCTTCTGTCATTGTTAGTTGGAAGATATATTAGAAATGGGTATTACTAAGGTTTTCTTTAAACCCATTTGGTCACTTTAAATATGGATCAAACGTTGGCAAAGGGAAAAAGAATAGATGTGTTTGTGGTTTTAACAGTTGGGCATTATGTGATGTAAACAGCGACGAAAAATGAGTGGGTCCCCTGGCCCTGCCCCACTGACAGAACGTACCTGTGCTCCTCCCTCTTCTCCAGCCTAAATCATTCTCTGATTCTTATAATTAGGACAGGTGAGGCGAACGCACTGAACTTTTGTCCAGATAAATTCTAGGGTTTAGAAATAGATTGTTTTATTCAGGATCCTTGATTGCTTGTTCAGTTTTGGGGCATGTTAAAGAAATTGCTTTTAAGATTCCATTTTTATTTTCATATGAATGGCAGCTTTCCCAAGGATTATACATTATGTAGAGGCGAATTCTTCACTTTTCATAAGTCTTAGTTTAGTTCTCCTTTTTTTTTTTTTTTTTAAATGCAGCTGTTTGAAAGCCTGCTTGTATCCTCTATGTACTTTATTTTTCAGGAAATAAATGTAATTAGGTGTCTTGCTCTGTTCTACTGTCCCAGATGTTGGGAGGGTGATTTCTGCTGCTCTTTTTAAGTGGTTATTTCTGCCCTGAAAACTGTTAATAAAATAATAGGAAATATTATTTATTTTCTTTGTATTTTAGTATTTTTATATATTAGTAAAAATAGTTTAATTTAAAAGTTTGGTTTGTTTTTTACATTAATTTTAATTTACTATTGAAATTTTATCTTTTTGTATACCTTTACATATTATCAGACTTTAAGAATCCACTATATTATAGATAGTCTGAGATATTGTGCGCAGAGATTAAGATACAGCTACAGCTGGGTTGTTACTACCAGAGAAGACAATGGTGATTTGAGTTTAAAACCTAATATGAAGGTGTATGTTGCTTTTTTTTTGGTTTTGTGTTGATAGACACTTAGGAAGTTGGGAGAAAAGAGCAATCTGGGAAAAATAGTTCCTGCAAAGGTTGACGTGTTGTATTTTATTACATCTTATTCAAAACATCATTAGTTAGGTATTCCCTCTATAATATATTGAATAAATAATTTTGTTCCCAAGCAGAAGTTAGAAGGCATAACTGTTACTTATATTTTGAAGCTGTTTTTTTCTTGAGAAGTGTCTGCATCCCACTAATAAAGAAACTGTTAGTGGTACAAAGTGACTGAAACTCTTTAAATGCACCATCCCTGATTAGATGCAAAATAATCCATCTTTAAACATTTTAATACACAGGCCAAAACACTACGAAAATTAATCCAACAAACATTTCGACAATTTGCCAACCTCAATAGAGAAGAAAGTATTTTGAAATTCTTTGAGATCCTCTCTCCAGTGTACAGATTTGACAAGGAATGCTTCAAGTGTGCTCTCGGTGTAAGTAGAGGAACGTGACCGTTGCTGTGTGCTGTAGTTGAGTCTAATTGGTTTTCTTTAGTTCTGCAACTAATTAGCTCCTGTTTTGATGCAGAGATGAGTTCTTAGATTTCATTAACAACAAAATACATTTATTGATTTTACTTAGAGCTTTCTCAGATGACTGTTATAAAAGCACGGTTCATTAGTAGGGTAAGAATTGTACATTATTAAATATTTTCTTGGTCCTTTGTGAAAGTCAAGCAATTTTTAACCTGGTTTCCTGAGAAAATGAGACTTCTCAGCTTCTTCTGTTTGTAAATTTTCCTCTAATGCCTTTTAATTTCTACCAATTTCACATTTTGAGAAAGGACCTTAAGTCTGCAGGCTTTGTGAAAATAGACACAGGAGTAGAAATTCGAACATGAACATCAATGTCCATGAGAAGAGGAAATGCAGGAAATATATAGCTCTCATGTAGACCTAAGATAAAACACATGGAAATACATTTTGAGTAGCACGGATCCCCAGGAAACCAGTCACGAGGAGTTTTGCTACTTACTGAATTGCTTGATTTTAATATATTTTAAATTGCTTGTAGAGTTTCAAAGCTTCTGGAGCTTAATTAGTAAAAATTGTAATTATAACATTGGAGAGTAGTGTTCTATAGTAAGATCTTGTCTTTCTATTGAAATTTTGCCCTGTCTTTCTCCTTCCATTCTGAAGTCAAGCTGGATTATTTCAGTGGAGCTGGCAATTGGCCCAGAAGAAGGAATCAGTTACCTGACAGACAAGGGTGCAAATGTAAGTCTTCCTGCTGGTTTCTTTTCTCAGTTACTGTCTTAACAACCGTGACCTGTTGTGAACAAAGGGGAATGGCAAGTCTAGTCTTTGAGTTGAACACAGAAGAGCTGGGAAATTCAGCGTGTATGGCTGTTATTCAGATATGATTAACTCGGGATTTGGGATCGGAGAAAATGCACTGGGTTAAGTAGAGAGATGGTGTCAGCCTTAGCGCTGAATTTGGTGGCTTTTGTAGCCAGTGAAGTGCTCACTTGTAGAATTTAAAGCATTATTGATGACTTTTTAACAGTGAAACATGAAAATTATTCTAAATTATTCTCCTCTTTGTTAGGAATGCGTAAATGAAGAACTTGTTTAATCAGTGTTGAGCACTTGTGCAGTCATTGCTGGCTTATTTGCTTCATACCCTTGATGGTCTTTCCATCACCTGATATGGACTGTGTTATGGTATTTCCCATGCACCTCCATGGTGCAAGGAAGGATATTCAGGCAGGTTCTCGTAGCAAAATGCTTGGGATCTTCACAGTCATGACTTCAGTTGAGTCCATGTCCAACTTATATTTTAATTCACTCAAAGTTAGTGAAAAGGTTTGAAAGCTGGGTATAAGAACATACCTTGTACAACCATCTGGTTTGTGTTCCGTGCCCAGGGGCACAAGCTGTTGAGTCTGACCTGCAAGAGGTTGTTTCCACCAAGTACTTCAGGAGGTGCCTGGAGTTACTCAACACTGACCTCTGTGGGCAAACTTGGAGCTTGGCTTCATTCTGCAAGCACTTGTAGATATTTGAATATGAATATTTGAATATGTCGTTAGCCAAAGCCTAACGACAGTGTAGGAGGAAACAGAGGAACAGACTTCTACAAGTGTAATTTGGAGATCAAATTCTACTTGTGCATTTGCAACATCCGGAATAATGGCTAAGTATTTTCCACTAATTTTGAAATATTCTTCTCTTTTCCCATTACCTTCCTGCAGCCGACTCATCTAGCAGACTTTAATCAAGTGCAAACTATTCAGTATTCAAACAGTGAAGACAAGGACAGAAAAGGGATGTTGCAGCTCAAGATAGCAGGTGCCCCTGAGGTATGATGTTGAGAGTTGTGAGAAACTTCCCAGCTTTGGTTTTCCTGGGAAGGGGTGGAGAATAGTATCCTCTTAATGAAGATATTCTGTATATTTTACTCCTGTTCTGGTGTGTAACTTCATTCTGGATTTTTCTGCTGTCAGTGTAAATATGTATTAAATGTGTAATGTGCATTTGCACATGCGTGTTTAAGCTGGGCACTGCCTGTCTGTGTGTGTGTACAAACACTTCAGTTATTGTTAAACATTCTTGGTCCTCCTGTAGTTACAGCCAGTACTTATATTTTAACATTTTTATATTTTATATTTTTATATTCCAAGCATTCTGCAGTTGTTTGATTTTTCTTGTTCTTTAAGGGGAAGTTGGGTGTGAGCAGTCATCATTATACTAGTCAGGTATTTTTGTTTTTAAAATAGACTAAAAACTCATTACATGTTTTAGGATTTGCATCTGGTGCTTGTATACCTTAATATTGGTAAAAGAAGCTTAATTACAAAATCCTAGCCCTTAAGTGCAACTTAATAGTATCCTGGATATGTATATGATGCTATGGCCTAAAGACGAAATTGGGAAGGTTACTTATTAAGGTGAGGAAGAACTTGCTGCAAAGGGGTGGAAAAAGGATAGCACCTGTAAGAGCTTTAAGGAATTAGCAGCTTCTTCTGAATTGTCATAATTACAGCTGTGAAAGTCATAGGAGTTGTAACGAACCGTGGTTGACTGAAAGTTTAGCCAGGAAGCCTAATAAGCCCAGATTAATATTACATTTGGTTGGAGGGTTTTATCAGCCATGCTTTCTGAACTTTGCGTTTCAAACTTGCGACAGAAGAGGTAAAGCAAGAATCTGATAGTTCTTCCTCACCCACGTTTCTCTGTTTACTGTTTGCGAGTGCGTGTGAAGTTCTGATGCAATGACACAGCTGTTCTGCTCAGTGTTTGCAGCTACAATAATTCCTCTTTGTTGGTGACTTGTTGTTTGTTTTTTTTTTTTCCCTTCTTCAGCCTCTGACGGTGACAGCCCCATCCTTAACCATTGCGGAGAACATGGCTGACCTGATAGACGGCTACTGCCGGCTGGTGAACGGAGCTACGCAGTCTTTTATTATCAGGCCACAGAAAGGTAAGGAGGTGTTTGGTTCTGGTAGTTCCTAGACTCATATCTAGATTATTTTGTGCTTGAATAGAAGACACAAGGTATCAGCAAAAACCTCGCTTGAAAGCTCTTGTCTTTCGGGGAGGAACCGTGAAGTACTTTTGTTATGAGCCACACTGAGAGTAAACATCACTCCATCAAAAATTACTTAATGGCTGATAATTTAGACTAGTTTTCAGCAACACTGCTTTGCAGTATTCCAAACTTAACTAGCAGGTGTAAATAAGTTGTAATTAACGGCACTCCTAACAAGGATGTGTTGTCTTGAAATGTGTTTCCCTAATAGACAAGTGGAAATTCAGAGTGTTTGGTTAGAATGCGTTTGGTTAAGGTTCTGCCTAGTGTTAATTTTTAAAAATACCTGCCTTCTTCCTGCATACTCCTTTTAAAAACTTTGAGAGAAGTCTCATGAGCCTTTCTCATAAAATAAAACTAAAGCAGAGATATGCATTTTGTAGTGCTGATCAGTTGATTTTGTAGCAATCCACTAGCCAGAAGCAGTGAGGCCAGGGTGCTGGTACACCTAACTTTAAAGAGAGAATTTTAATTAAATTTCATTAGCATTTCTAATTTCAGCCAGCTTTAATTATTGAAAAACACCCAAGCAAAGCTCTTAAGAATGGAAATTTCTGTCCTCCTGTACTAATCTTTACTTCTGGAAGTCAACCCAGCATTTTTGGTATCTAAAACAATGAATAAACTGTTACCTTCTTCCCTATTTGTAATACAAGAAGGTAGACAAACCATCCCAGAAACTCTCCAGTCTAAAGCTGAGTCCCTTTTTAACCATGTTTTTTCTTCCCTGTGCCCCTGGTTTTCTCAGTAGTTTTTCAAATGGAGTAACATTGTTGACATAGTTCAGGTCTTTCCCAGGTCCATACGTAGCATCCTGCCCGAGCATGGAAGGAAAAGAGGAAAAACTGAAATTTGGTCATTCAGTAATGAAGAAATGTGATTGCAGGGTGTCAGATGTTTTGACAGCACTTAGTAATTGTTCGGATTATTCTTAAATTTGCATATTTGTTTGTTATTACTGCCCCTTAGTGAGACCCTTAGCTCAAAGACAGGCAGCTCTGTTAGAATTAACGTTAGTTAATTTGTTTGAGGCTGATTAGTTAGAAATCAGCCTCACCTCCACGCAAAGGAAAATCTTCCCTCCACATGAATATCAGCTCTTCCAGCCAACCTGGTGTGTGTGCAGCTCGGGGATGATGAACCATTGGCATGAAAATTCAACACCAAAAGGATAAGGTGGCATCAGTGACAATGCTAGTAAATAAACTGGAAATACAGTTGGCATCACAAAACAAGATTTTCATTTCATTAATCTAGTTTAAACCTGTGAGCGATTGTCTTTTGTGCCTCTACTTTTCTAAAAGATCATGGTTTGGGGTTTGTTATAGTCATTATTCACTCCCAGAACTTTCTTTTTAATACCCAGTGGTTTGGCTGTTCTTCAGCCTGAGCTATAGTAGTGAAAGTTGAGCTTTTAAAACTTCTTCATATCTTAAAACATTACTTCTCCCTCCCTCCCGGTTGTGCTAAGCTCATGGAGGACTCTGTCATCTGCTTCTTCCTTTAGAGGCACATGTAGAGTAAATCCAGTTCCTGCCATTTCTGCACTGGTGCTATTTCAGGAATTGGGTCCATTCAGTCTACGTTGCCAATGCTATTATCATCTTTTCCTCTACAAGGATGGGTTTCTTTTTTTTTTTTTTGTATAAATGCTCTTAAATCCACAAAGTACCTCTGCCTGAGGGTTTCCAGTTCTGCCGCTCACAACAGCAACTGCAGCCAGTCAAGCCCTTCAACAGGTCTTAGCTGTGTTCATCCAGTGCCCAAGCTCTGCTTTGTGGTGTTGATTGCACTCCCATCACATGCGTTTCCATTTCCCAGCCCAACCCTGGTCTGTCACCCTCTGGGCTGCTCTTCCCCAGTCGAGGAACCAGATCCCAGACCAAATATCTACAGGATTTCCATCCCCTCTTCAGTACTTGTTCCATGATGCGTAGAAGACACCTGGGGTGCATCAAGAAGTTGGTCAGGTTTGGGTCACCTGTCTTGTCCCCTCCTCCCCACAGGTGTGACCTCTCTATGCTTTTTGCATTTCTGACCCTTTAACGGGCAAATTAGCTTGATTAAAGGAAACCAAGGAAACCTCCAAGGAAATCAGCTGACCTTGGTTGTTACAGCAATAAATATAAGCAAGAACCTCTCTGCAAACCTTTCCTTGGCATGAAGCACAATCATTGGTCTTACCACCCTGAGAACGAGCAGTTTTCTCCACAATATGCCATTAATTTCAGTGAGTTAGAAGAGGCCTAACTAAGATGTAAAATTACTGAATAGAGAGTTGGTTCTGTTTTACTTCAATCTGGGACAGCGTGGCCAGCAGGTGGAGGGAGGTCATCCTGCCCCTCTGCTCTGCCCTGGGGGGGCCCCATCTGGAGCACTGTGTCCAGTTCTGGGCTCCCCAGTTCCAGAAGGACAGGGAACTGCTGGAGAGGGGACAACAGAGGACTGTGTCTTGTCCCCTCCTCCCCACAGGTGTGACCTCTCTATGCTTTTTGCATTTCTGACCCTTTAACGGGCAAATTAGCTTGATTAAAGGAAACCAAGGAAACCTCCAAGGAAATCAGCTGACCTTGGTTGTTACAGCAATAAATATAAGCAAGAACCTCTCTGCAAACCTTTCCTTGGCATGAAGCACAATCATTGGTCTTACCACCCTGAGAACGAGCAGTTTTCTCCACAATATGCCATTAATTTCAGTGAGTTAGAAGAGGCCTAACTAAGATGTAAAATTACTGAATAGAGAGTTGGTTCTGTTTTACTTCAATCTGGGACAGCGTGGCCAGCAGGTGGAGGGAGGTCATCCTGCCCCTCTGCTCTGCCCTGGGGGGGCCCCATCTGGAGCACTGTGTCCAGTTCTGGGCTCCCCAGTTCCAGAAGGACAGGGAACTGCTGGAGAGGGGACAACAGAGGACTGTAAAGATGATGAGGGACCTGGAGCATCTCTCTTATGAGGAGAGGCTGAGAGACTTGGGTCTTTCTAGTCTGAAGACAACTGAGGGGGATCTGATCAACACCTATAAATACTTAAAGGGTGAGTGTCAGGAGGATGGTGGGTCTCAGTCTTTCTTCAGTGGTGCCCAGTGACAGGACAAGAGGAAATGGGCACAAACTTGTACATAGGAAGTTCCACCTAAACATGAGGAGGAACGTCTTGACTTTGAGGGTGGCAGAGCCCTGGAAGAGGCTGCCCAGGCAGGTGGTGGAGTCTCCATCTCTGGAGACATTCCAAACCCACCTGGACACGTTCCTGTGCAACCTGCTCTAGGTGGACCTGCTCTGGCAGAGGGGCTAGATGATCTCCAGAGGTCCCTTCCAACCCACCCCATATCATTCTGTGATGCTGTAACCGCCATCTAAGATGAACCAGGCACGTGGGTCCTGACTCCCTGCTGCTGGAGGTGGCAATAAAAATTGACCCCACTCCATTTGCACTTTTTCTTCCTAATTGTTGTCCTCCTCTGACCGGGTTTGCTGATCATTCAGCTGTTAGGTCTTGTAGACTCCCTAAGCTCTGATCTCTGAGAGAGCAAGATCTCTGATTCTTCGATGTGGTGCACAGCATTAGGCACAACTGGGCCTTGCACTGTGGTTTGCCAGCAGGGAGGAATGCAAAATAAATCAATGCATTTAAAGGAGTGTGTTTATTTGTGTGATCTTCTTATTGGTGTCTTTTAATGTAGAGCAGATGAGCAGTGATTGAGTTAAAGGAATATTACACAGCGCTTTGGGAATGCTCCTCTTTATGCAAACATTAGGAGAAATCCCTCCAGTTAAATTGTGGGGTTATTTTGTCTGAGGTTTCTTTTTTTTTTGAAGTTCATAGCGATGCTCAATGTATTAATTAAACATTTTGTAGGAGAGGTGTCCCTACCACGATCTGCGTTCCCAGTTCCCCCCCACGGTGAGCTTCTTTTTCAAGGCACATCAAAAACAAATCATGTAGCAACTCCGGGTCCAACAGATGTGCTTTCTCCCCTCTTTGAGCTTTCCCATCCCTGATCTGTTGTAAATTTACATCTTTATTGCAAATCTCCTCATAAATTATCCTTCTTGATTGCTAAAAGAACCTTGTGCTTTTGTGATATTATCTGTCTCGCCATCCATTAATAATCCAGTTTTTCTTAATTTGGTAATGTTTAAGACCTGGACACTGTTTGGCATATTTCCATTATGTTTGTTTTGTTTTTCATAAATATTTTGGTATATAGGTCCCACTAGACCAATGTGGAAACTTTAAGCTTAATATTTGTGTTTCCATTATGACACTTAACTCTTAGAGGCAAAAAGCAGAAATGAAGCGACTGATAAAAATTTAAACTGATATTAAGTAGCAATTTACTGATTGGACTTGACTAAAATTGGGCAGACTTCCTTTGAAATGGTGAAATGTCCTGACAAAGGCGAGACTGTAGTTTTCTTTTATAACGTCTGGAAATTTCAGAAATTTTAATATAGGATAAGAACAAGCCAGAATTTACATTATTTTTGCGTAATTGCTGTTTATCACTGCTTTCTGAAAGTGTGGCTCTGCCATTTTCTCTCAGGTCACTTTTATCAGTACTGCAGTGATTTAGAGAGTGATAATCCATTTTAATTGCCTTTTCCCTCCTTCCCTTCATACTTCAATCTACTATAAATCACTGGTGTTTCACTAAAAGATCTGTAACTTCCCCATCGTCCTTCCCCACGTGGATACTAAGTGTCTCATCAAATCCAGTAGGGAAAAAAAAAGCTTGATTATGTACTTCCAAGTTTTTATTATGCAATT
Source organism: Calidris pugnax (assembly GCF_001431845.1). Taxonomy (NCBI): domain Eukaryota; kingdom Metazoa; phylum Chordata; class Aves; order Charadriiformes; family Scolopacidae; genus Calidris; species Calidris pugnax. The sequence goes on along the minus strand of NW_015094509.1, from coordinate 27,348,875 downwards.
CCGTTATCAGAGAAGGACCGGCAAGGATTTGAAAATAGTTTACAAAGAGCTAACTTCACCTCTGGCTACTAAACATTACTGTTATATAATCTCAACCAAAGGTGAAATCAATACGGCGTGTTACGTGCTTTAATGATTTATTTCAGTCCTCTTGCCTGGAAGTCCAAGTTGGCTTCAATTGTTTTATTTATGTTTTAGCACTTAGCGTGTCTGGGAGATAAAAGAAAAGCCTCTCTTACTAGAGAGATGAGGTACTGTCACACCTGCTGCAAGGTGATTTATTGGAGTTATTTGCTAAGAATAAAAAAAGAACTTTAATATTCTGTATACGTTGTTCTCTCAGATAAGAGTTGCTGAAAGGTCTATATCACTGGTTAGGAGGGGTTGTGTTGATTCGCTGCTCTAAATATATGTCTCGAAGAGTCTTTTGAATTAACACAGTTTCCCTGAGAGATTGTGATGATTATTGTTTCAGGCACGTATATATTGCATATTGAGGAAGGTTGTTTGGAAGCTTCAATAAAATCTTAATCCTGTTTTCTTCTTGTTTACACAGAAGGTGAAAGAGCTTTACCGTCAATACCAAAGTAAGTGTTATGTTTTCTTTTCTTAAATTTAAAAAAAGCCATGTTTTGAAAAATAGTTTTGCTTAAGTGACGCTTTAGGACTTTTTATATGTGCTTAATTTTTATTGTTGCTTTTGGATTCTAGGACAAATAGCAGACGGTCATTTGGGACCATGGGGCATAAATGACTGACAGCAGCACTAAACTATACAGATACCAGAAATAAAATCAGAGGGAAAAAGTGCATAATGCATGGAACATATTTGACAGTAACAAAAGAAGGATGTTTTGGAAAAGACTTGACTGGGATTCGGGCTATTTATGTGGAGTCCATGAGTAAATGTAATTATAGGAGTGATGCTAAACAGTTTTTGAATTGTGGTTTCAATCTGTGAGTCAGCCTATGCTCTTTTTTCCTATTTGTCCCCTTTTCTGCTTATGTGAAAAAGAGAATTTTTTTTTTTCTCCTATCATAAGTCTGTCATGTCACCTTTTGTTAATAAAATTTCCATAATGGGGCCAGTCTGAGTTGGGATCTCTAGGTTCAATGTAATAAGGAATGCCATTTACATAGCTAATACTTTTTAATTTTTTTTTTTTTTTTTTTAAGATAGAGCAATGTAGAAAATTCCTTCTCTGATTATAATTGTGGGTTTGTAGAAAATGCTAATCTCTGTCAGGCAAATGGAGTTGCCTTTTTCCTCTGGCTGGTTTTATGGTGATGCTGTATCTAAGATATGCTGAGACGTGCTATCTCCAGCTCGTAATTCTTACATAAAGTATGCTAAGATACCTCTCTGCACTTTTCTCCTTCCCCAAAAGGTAAATAAGGACAGATTTCTAATTTAACTGCACTTGAACTAAGAATACTCCTTACATTGTTGGTGTCTCATAACACAGTGGTAGAAAAGCCTATTAATTCTTCCTGCGGGTTGTCTGTGCTCCTGGTGTCAGCGATGAGGTCTCCATCCCATCTGGCAAGTTTTGATGGTTCTCTCCCCTTTCCGTGTGGAGTTTTGTATTGTGGCCTCCTAAACCAGTCCTTGAACCAAAACATTTATTTTTTTTTTATTTTTTTTTGCCATCTGACTGCTTTCCCTATAGCTGCATTCGGACCCAGTTAAAAGCCGGTTTCATGAGATTGTTTTTCTTGAACCTTTTTGGGCAGTGTCACTGGTACCCAGTAGCAGGAGATAAATGTTGAAAGACCAAATGAAATTTAGCAGTTTATAGTGTCTCATCGCTTCCTTTTTCCTTTGGGACACGGGGAACACACCTGCTCTGACCCAGCCACCTCATTCTGTTTCTTCCTCAATTCCTGGAAGAAGTCCAGAATTATTATTATTATTTTTTTAACTATTGGGTGGAGGATGGAGCACAGTTTGGTCCTGAATCTGCAAGAAGCTAAGGCATTTGGATACAAGTGATAGCTCTTCCTTGCTAGCCAGGTAGCTTTCTCCTGCGGCAGAGAGAGAGGAGTTAAAATGCAGGAAGGAAAAGGAAATGAAAATCGAGGCTGGAAGCAGTGAAATTGGTACATTTAGTGTGTGTTCATACAGAGGAAGAAAACTTGTTTTTACTTAAATAGGTGCAACTGAGAAGCACAGAATAACTTTTTACATAAATTTTATGCTTTATTTTTATTCATAAGGATTTCTGAAATAAAAATAAGGTTGGAAGGAAAAGCTTCTTCCCATTTTTGGGACACTTTACCAAAACTGAATTTGTACACTTGACTGTGTTGAAACAAAGGCTCCACACATGCTCTGAGTCTGGCAGCAGAGGAATGGGCTTTTTTTTTTTTCCAGATATATAAAACTACTTGCCAACAGCATCTTGCATCTGGGAAGATTTGCCGGTGCCAGATGAAATTCCAGATTTCTGAAAGCATGAAACACAGTGCTCTCTTACCATTAAAATTGTTTTTCTGGATGTATGTGAATGAAATTTAGAAGAATTCATTGGAATTTCTGATCCTAGTGAACGTTTATACCTTAACCACATTTAAATGACATTGGTTTTGTTCATTTACTTGAAGTGTAAACTCCTTTAAAATTATTGTACAGGCTAAGTCATTTTACAGACAAACCCTCAATTCATACTTTATTTCCAGCAGATAATACAGAAAGTAGAAGCACCATCGAATTGCGCACATTGACAATGTTTAGACACATACAGCTCGATCTTAAAAGTTTGTACAACTTGGGGTTGGTTTTTCCCTCGCAGTTGCCCTGTCGTCGTTAATCAGTGCGCTAATTAAAACGGTAACGCATTCTCTGCGCTCTTGCTCCCCCAGATGGGTTGGAGTTGGTAGATTCCTTTCTGACTTTTCTCCCCCCTCCAAAGCTGTGGCTGCTGGAAATGGATTGGCCCTGCTAATTACAGTAGGTGCCCTGTTAAGGATGAATTCCCAGTGTATGTGACCGGGAAGAATGTACAGCATTCAGCGATTCCAACCTCTCTTTTACAGGCTGGCCAACAATGAGAAGCAAGGAGTAAGGTCACACACAGTCTCTGTGTCAGGTAAGGCTCATTAACAAAAAAAAAATAATATACAAGTTTTATTTAGAAAGCTAGCAGATGTTCAGGCAGATTTTGGACTGGCGGTTAGCTCACTTCTCGCTACGTGGCTGTTGATTTCCCCAACACGAGAGCTCGTAGCCTTTGTAGTGTTGTTTCTAAAGAGAAACTTTTTCCAGGCATCACGCGGGGCCAGGACACTTCAAAGCAAAGCTGCTCCTCAGGATTTTCCCTCAGCTTTGGAATGAAGTAGAAAGTCGGGGGCTGGGACTTAAATTACCTGAGTATGTGTTAATTATGAAGGAGCAGCTTTGACAAGTGAAAATAGGCAATTAAATATTAATCAGCGCTTTTCAGAAAGAAGAAACTTAATAGCTTTTTTTTTTTTGGTAGCTGCTGTTTAGATCAAAGCACTTAATTTTTCCTGTTGAAAATCACAAGTTAATTGAAGGATGAGCATGTGAGGTAATACGTGTTGTTTCTACAGCTTATAGGCTTCTAAGATTTCTGTTGTTGTCAGTTGTTTTAAGTTTTTGTACTTGAGAGAGAACGTTTTTCTTTTACAGAACCTCAGAACAAATCCTTTTGAGGGATTGATTCAGTGTCTTAGTAGGAAATACATTTCTAAATCCTTATTAAGGAGGTTTTCAATGCAGAATTGTATGAATAATATGATAAAGTTCCTATAGATTTCTAGTATTTGACTACAAACTTCAGGAACCAGTGCCCCAGTGGAGTGTCCACCCCAAAATTACAGGGAGGCTGCAGCCCCACTTTAACAGTTACATGAGCATTTAGTGGCACCTATTCAAAAAACCAACATTTTTCAACCGAGGAGGAGGAAAGATATGTAGATCTTTGATTAATTTCCTACTTTTCAGATTCCTTTCCCCACCCTTAACTTATTTTTAAAGACGTTTGAGAGTCACCCCTTGGCATAGGAAGCCCAAGTAAACAGACCTTGTGCAAGAAAATAGATGAGAGGATTTGGAATTCAAACATGTATCAAGCTGCAGAGGTGAAATAGAGCTTCATGGGTTCCTCTTACCTCCCAGAGTCAAATAGCAGCTCTTCTTCCTTCAATACCTGTCAAGCGAGCGTGGGAGATAAGCACGAAGCATGTTCAGTGTGTTCTCTCTTATTCTTACCTCCGTGGCTCGTTTTAGCTGTTAGAAAAAGTTAAAATTTCTTAAGTGATTAGTGCTGTGCTTTTTAATCACTCCGCGATATACAAAGTTAACCTTCAGGACAAAAAAGTCCTAATCCCCTGCCACCTCACATTTTCACCCTTTCAATTTTTCTGAGAATGCTGATATACTTTAAATATTAAAAGCAGTAATAAATGCTTACTTCATGATGCTTTATTGCTGTCACTTTGACTTTGCTAATTTAGGTATCTCTTGCTCCATCCATTGTAGTTGAAGTGCTCAGCTCTGAGCACAAACTCACTTCTTCTCTACTCTTTTGAAGTAGTATTTTGATACTAACGTAGGGAAGTTAGTTGTGATAGCACAGAACTTTGGTGTTTAGGGCATCACAGAAAGGTGAATGATGGGGAAATCAGAGCTTTGCTGTAGTCACAGCAGAAACCCAAGTAGCAGCTCTGGAGATGAGCTGGTTGTTCAAGTGAACATCAAGGAATTTGTAAGGCTCAAAGCTGGCTCCTGGTGTCACAAGCAAAACAACAAAATTAAACCAGAAAATGTCCTTCTCTTTCTTTCCAGCACCAATATCAAAACCAATTAGGTATTTTCCTTATATTGTAGTAGGGGTTTTTATCTTTCCACAATGAAATCATTGTGTTTGACTCTTGCTTCTTATACCATGTTACAAACCACTGGAAGGGCTGACATAATTCTGGAATGATTCAAGCCATTGCATTTATTATTCATTCTCAAGGGTTCTTCTTTTTACTATGGGTACATAGAACACTGGCATAGTTTTTGTTGTTGTTGAAGTTTTTTTCCCCAAAAATTATTTGAAATACATCAAGTGTGGCATGGATGTCAGTATATTAAATTTAAACCGCAGACAGATTGTTGGGCTGAAGTGGCATAATAAGGGTTTTTCCTCAGGAGGTGCTTTCTCTAAGAATCTCTGAGTCCCCAAAGGAATCAGCTTGTTATAAATGAAGCAATACTTCGTGGAGATGTGAAGAAGTGTCACTCCTGTTGTCGTGTATAACTGATCCATCAGTATGGAACAAGGGAGGCAACAGATGGAGGTGATGTTGAGTTAACCCCAGAGTTCCAGGTCAGCAGCAGCTGACAGCCAACAGCATCCAGCTGTGGGGGATGCTGTCTTGGTTTGCAGAATAAGAGCTTTTCTCTGGTGACATTTAAATGACTCAGAGCTAAGGGCTTCCAATAAGACGGGCTTTTATAACTTACTGACAGCTGTAGCATCCTTCATGCCTTTGGTAGTTTAAATCATAAATTAACTCCGCCAGTTGTTTTCAGGGAGATTGCTCCACTTTCTTTAGACCTCTCCCGAAGCTGAAGCTAAATAACAAAAATCTAAGATAGATGTTGAGCAGGAAAATTGAGCAGTCAAACTTATCTTTAGTATTAATACCCTTAGTTCTAAAGGAAAGTTTCACAGTGAGTTCCCCACCACAATTTGGGGAAACCAGCAATAACCAAAAATGTGGTTATTGGAACCACCGAAGCAGTGTGGAACGTGATTTGGTGGTCTAAAAATTCAGGTATTTGTCTGAAGTTTTGTAGGTTGAAAAATGAGCCTGTTAATGAAAGATGCCTTGTCTTTCTTTTTGCAATATTTATTAACATACCTTGAAATATTTCTGGTCTGGCAAAATGCAAACTTGTTCTTTCCGAATGTTGCAGAATATTCCAAAGCATACAAAGATAGAAGCTTTTCAAATACTTTTTTTTTTCCCTCTTACTTTAAATAAAGGCCTTTTCAAACTAGTGAAGGGCAAAGTTGGTTCCAGGAACCCAGAGCAGCAGATTGCTGGACCTGGGAGCCAAGAAATGTTCTCTTACAGTGGTGTGTCCTTGAACCAGGTTTCTCCACACACCTCTTACTGCCTCCTTCTGTTTCTGGTTTTCTGGTAGTATTTGTCTGTCTCGCTTCTTTAAATTATCTGTTCCTTTCTCTGTGTGCAAGGGAGATGCCATCCAAATTTCCCCTCTTTTTTTTTTGAAGCGTAGTAATAATCTTATCCCTCAAATTTTCCATCGGGTGAGGGTGGGTTTAAAATAAATTTAAATAAAAAGCCTGATTAAATATGAGTTGGATTTCAGGTTTCTTTGGTATACACCTGAAGTTTTGGTGTAAGTTATTGCGATTCACCAGAAGCAATTAGTGGTTTAGCTGACAGATAGATAGTTCCAACTTTTATCTCCTTCTCCCTCTACTTCTGCCTTTACATTAAAAAAGAATTCTTTGTCCTTAGCCAAGAGTGTTCACTCAGGAAGCAGCAAGGTGAAACTATTTGCTCTGTGCAAATAATATCTCAAATTTGTGAGAAGCAGCATAGCAGTTTACTATAATTTTATTGACTAGATTTCCTGTTGCTTTGCTTGGAGTCACCTTTTTGAAGTGCTCTACTCCAGTCTACAGGAAATTATTTTGGCCAGCAGTTTGTTTTGAAATAGCAAACATTAGCCTCGGTAAGGTGATGCACGTATTTCCTGCTACACAAATTTCCAAAAATAATAATTTACCGAGTCAATTATATATTATAAAAAGTTCTTCATAACATGAAATGAATAAAGCCTTAGTTTGCTTGCTCCCTTTTTACATAAATTCTGTCGGACACAGAGTTCTTTGGTTTCTGCTGCCCCATCCTCGCTTATATAAATATGACTAGGAAGAATAAATACACTTTTTGCTTCCCTTGGCTAATCGCTCGGCCTTCTTTGCGCTAGAGAATCCTCTGGACATAAATCTTTTTCATCGTAGCTCAAACGTTACTTTTCCATGTGGTGCCACAGAAGATGACATTTCAGGCCCGCTTGTTTCAGCGCGTATTGAACAAGCAGAACATTGAACAAGCCTTGGCAGGGGTGAGGTTCTTGGCAGCGTGAGGGTCATGGTTGGACTCAATCTTAACGGTCTTTTCCAACCTAAACGATTTAATGATTCTCAGCAGTCACTCTTGACACTTGGATATTCAGGTACTGCTGAATAAAAGAACGTGTTTGTGGGGAGAGACCTGGAGCTGGAGAGATGATGGTAAGGAGGAAGATGAGCCAGTTCTGTAGGAGCCAGCAGAAGGCATGTGTCTGAAGAGGGTTTTAGGGGCTGCCACAGGGTCGGTCTTCCTTCAAAGAAGGTGCTGGATTTTAGCTTTAGTATGTGCTTATTTGGTGTAGGAAATTGAAAGGTGTTTAAAAATACCATCCCTGTTTCAGATGTTAAGGCAGGATGTTGGAACCATCTAAGTAACAGACCCCAGGACATGTGCCTTTAATAGGGAAACAGGTATCTTAAAGAGAAATTTATTTGTCATCTTGTTCCCTAGAGCTGGCGCAGCTGATGTGACCAACACAAGTAGGGTTTTAAAATCAAAAGGAAGGGGTGTAGCTGTGAGTGCCTGGTAATACGATGGCATAAATTTCTAGTAGTGCTCGTGTGCCATTGCCTCTGTAGAGGAAAAAAGGGAAAAATTGTTTGCTTATAGTGACTCTGTGGGGTGTTGTAACTGCATCCCATGGTTTAGATACATCCAGTAAGGTGCCCTGTGAAGGAGAAGTTGGGTGTCTTGGAGAGAACTTTCTGATAGGAACAGAAGGCTTTTAACATCCTGAAGGAGGGGCTTCTCAGCAAGTTTCCAGGTTCTGCTTTAGAATCACAAATTAATAGTATAATATCATTACACTTCAGTCGCATACTGTGGTTAACTCCTGATCCAGTGGAGTGGCATGAGAGTTCTTCTCTAATGTGCTACTGATGAGCAGACCCTGAGTTTGAAGTAGTGGTCAATTTAGTCATACCACTCAGTTGAAATTTCAGTTTGAATTAATAAAGTTCTATTTTGGAGGAGATAAGCATGATTTAAGTGAGATTTTTAGCAAATATAGTATAGTACCAAATGTGGTATAGTACATCTGTGAGGGGGACTTCCAAAAGGTTACCTAGAGCAAACTGAAATGTAGCAGGAGCCACACGTCAAAACACAACAAACAGGAGAGAAAAAAATAATAAATATCTTCCCCTAATTTCAGTATTACACCACTTTGAAATGTTCCTAATGAGGGAGATGTCGGCATGTGAATGTATGGGGGATGATGCGGGCTGATCACAAGCAAAGCTGGGAGCAAGGATGGAAAGACAAATAAGATTTTGTTGAATCCCTTCTTGCAGAGCACAGTGTGTGCTCTATTTAGTGATTCCCATGCTCAACATGAAGGTCTGCCCTGTGCTCAACTCTGAAAGAGCTTCTTGTGTAGGACTTGGATTTCCTAGTTCCAGTTGAATTAGTTGGTTGGGGGGAAAGGTGTTCTTTGCCTGAAGTTGTAAATTTGAGCTTTTTTTACATGCTTGTTTTATCAAGTCAATCAAAAAAGACAACGCTGGAAAGTTTAAGTAAATTTTGAAGATGAAAAATTGTATCTTAAGAATCATAGAATGGTTTGGGTTGGAAGGGACCTTAAAGATCATCTAGTTCCAGCCCCCCTGCCCTGGGCAGGGACATCTCCCACCAGACCAGGTTTCTCCAAGCCCCATCCAGCCTGGCCTTGAACCCCTCCAGGGATGGGGCATCTTGAACTTCCCTGGGCATCACCACTCTCACAGTAAAGAATTTCTTCCTAACATCTTCCCAACATGCTTGCTTCTTAACTCACCCAACTTTTTTGATAATTAATTAAGATAATATAGTTAAAGATACCCTTAATGCTAATAAATTACAGTATTTCAGATTCCCATCACGGTTAAATAGGCGGGTGTGTTCTCTTTTCATATTTTAGACAGACTAAAATGTTTCTTTTCATGGCCAAGAAGACTAGAGTGAGCTGTGGTGAGAGTCTAAGCCAGTTTCCACCGTTTCAGTGCCGTGGAAGATACCGCACTGATTTCCTCAGCCTGGGGTGTGGGTTAAAGGTTTCTTCCCCTCCTGCTCCCCTCCGTTGTGATCCATTTGTTTGAGTTGAGCAGACACTTTTGCTTTGCCAGCAATAACACTGTAGTGTGACCAAAGAAACGTTCCCTGCGGTATTAGGTTTGGGGTTTTGTTGTTTCTATATAAACATACTTGATGTGACAACTGCATAGTGCTCATTTTATTTCAAAAGCTTGAAAACAAATAGATTTATTCGTTCCATAGATACTTTTTTCAGGCTTTTTTGCTCAAATTTGTTCAGGAACTCGATGATCTTTAAGGTCCCTTCCAACTCTAACCACTCTGTGATTCTGTGACTAAATAGAATGGGACATAACTCAGTTTCAGCCTTCCAGTACTGGGTAATGACTCAGATAATCCCAACGAGGAGCTCCAGTAGTAATGGCCCTTTAGCCTGGTCACTTCCTCTCTAACATAGTCTGTTGCACAGCAAGTGATTTTGTTTACACAATAATTTTCATGAATACTTAGCTTTAAGAAGGGAAACTAAATAAAAAAGAAGTCCAGGGCAATTTTCAGCAGCATTTCTGAGCTTTATGGACATTTAGGTAGACACCCCTGGAAGCCAATATGGAATGGTCGAAATCCTTCTAAGTAGTACTCATTTCAAGCAGGTACTCTCTCTCTCTAAGCTCCTGAAAAAGTCTTGGAACTTCTTTTTCTTAGCTTAGAATAATCTTTTTACCTAAATAAATTTCCTTTTGTAGCTGGACATGAAGATATGGTGAGTTTAAGAAAAGCAGAAGGCAGAATAGTTGAACCGACTTGAGACAATAAATCATAAAGGCAAAGAAATGCAGAAGAGGAGTTGGACCGTGTATCACAGGGCACGAGGACGTCAGGAATTAAAACCACCTTTGTTGGTTCAACGTACCCTTCCTATGAAGTAGGTTTGTGAGGTTTCAGTCAGCTTCTGCTGCCCATGGATCAGTGCAAGTGAACAGCATTTCAGCATTTCAAGCTTAAATTAAGTTTGTAGCCTGAGCAGACGGGTCAAGAGTTGAAACATCTCTTCCCTTTTCGACAGCTTGTGTTCCTTCCAGTGACTCTATACCTGCTCTTCTGTTTCAGTCCAGAGCATCGGATTCCTTTATTCTCATTTCAGTAGTCTCTTAAAATAGCTGCAGTGTTTTTTTCTTTTCTTTCATAGCATGTCTAAAGCTTCTTCTAAATGTTACCTCAGGTTTGTGTTAAATTGAGAATGCTGAAAGTTGTGCTGTGTGACATTAGGAAGATAAGTCCCTTGGAGTGCAGTGATGAGTTACACATGGAAATACTGATACACTACCTTAGGCAATAATTTTGCCCTCTCCTTGCATCTCTTTTATGTTCGTAGCATTAAATCTGATTATTATTCTGTCATTTTCAATGACATGTAAATTTTCACAGTTGACCAATGATTTCTGTTTGTTTATCCCAGCAGTTTTTATAATGGTACTTGGTTGTTCAGGATGCAGTGATAAATCTCCCCCACTTGTTTTAACTTTGGATTAAAATTGCCACCTTGGCAAAGCATGGGTTGTACATGGGAGTGCGTTACCCATTAGATTTGCACGTGTGAAATTCAGTATGTGGCCTCCAGATTGGACTGTGACTGAACACAATACACACCTTTAAAAAAAATTCTGCATGTTATCCCTCAAAATCTGGCCACTAAAACTGCTCAGGTCTGTGGAAATGATTCGTTTGTGTAAGTATAGCTGCTTTGATGGTTCTTAGGTTTCCAGAATCCATGAAAAATGTGACTTTTTTAATTAAAAACTAATTCTTCTTTTCCACTCCTCCCACCTCTGACCAGTATGCTGTCCCAGTATGCTGCTTTGTAGTACTGGGCTTCTCTTGTACCACCTGTGCCTCCAGCCTGTATAACTCAAGGTGGCTGGACCTCACTCAGCGAGTGAGTGAGCAACAAGATGCTGCTTTTTACTTGATTGGCTTTTTAAACCACTTCTCACATTTCCTGAGATAGAAGGTTAAAAAAGAACTAAGTATCCTTTAGAGTTTCAACAACATTCCTATATCCGTTTGCGTATACAGAACTGTGATGTAAACCTTTACTTTTTACGTTCGTTCCTTGTAGATGTTCTCTCCTGTCTCTTTTCTTTTGTTTCCAAATAATTTCTTTCTGTTTTTTTTCTCTTTCCTTTTCTTGCCTCTGTGTAAAGGAGTCAATCACTGTCAGCATAAAGTAAAGAAAGCTAGACGCTTTCTCCCTTTCGTCTTCTGTTCCCATGAGCCGCCGCCTAAGGGTACTGCACTGCTCTTTCTAAAAAGGCTGCCTTTTTAACCCAAAAGCTGAATATACTAACGCAGTTACTGTGGTTGTTGTTGTTTTTTTTTTAGCCTCAGGTAAACAGAGTTCCAAGAATAATGTCATTAAATTTCCTCTACCCTTTTTCCTTCCTTTTGAATTGGATTTTCGTGCCGTGTCGCTTGCTGGTCCCCATTTTTATGGGGGACTTAGTTTTAAGCATCATATTCTACAATGACAACCGTGTTAATAATTTCAGTTGTATGGCTCTGCAGCCCCCCCGAATACCCATGGGGTTTTTGGTTAATGTATTTTTTACTTCATTCTTGGACCCCTGATACAGCATGCTTATGAATGAAATGGAATTAGCAACAATAAGCATCAGCTACGATCACTTTGAATTAAATTCCGAAGACGGTGATGCTTTTGGCTGCATACTGGGTCAGCGTTTGGTCTGGACCAGTTTGGCTTTGTGAGGGGTGAGAAGAATCGGAGTAATTGGCGCATTACTTTTCCAACGTTAATGCTCATTATCCTTTTATTTATAAAAAATGTCTGAAGTGCATCAGCTTGTGCTGGGGTATTGGTGTGCGATAGGGCTGCTGCTGGAAATGCAGAATATGGTGCTCATTTGAACGTCTTCCCAGTAGAGCTGCCCCATTTGCCACTCGTTTAAATTTTGACTTTGTGTAACTGCAATATGCTCTGTGTAATTAATACTTAGATGGTTCCATTTCTTACTCGTGTCTTAGTGATAGAACAGGAGCTCATTTCTTTTGAATAGGGTCAGCACCAACTCTACTTACCCAAAATCGTGTGTATGCAAAGTCAAATTGAGGTGACTCGCCTGGCTGTGGGACATCTAATTTGGAGTGAAGTATTGAATAAAACCAGAAATGGACATTTCTTAACAATGCTTTAAAGAAACTAATTCCACTCCCAAATTAAATTTTTGTGTAATCTTGTGTTTGAAAGTCGTTAACTCTTGTTTCATCACACAAGCTTCTTAGAACGTATCTTTGTCCCTTGGGTTTTAGGTGAGAAGTCTTAAATTCTGCTACTTTTCTGGTTTCTCTTGAGTCAGGTATATAAGATAACTGCAGTCTGAATACTTTTGGATTACTCATGAATTTAATAGTATATTTTCCCCTCCCCCTTCTCTGTCCCTTCTCTCTCCCCCTCTGTTTTTCTCTTTCCTTGCATGCCACCTGGATCTGCAGATGAAATTAGTGGGGACGGTAATATGTTTTCTAGTCTGTGTGTTACTAACGTGCGATATGCAACCTTTATATCCGTGTACCACTTAATGCACATTTCAGTCATAAATTTTATGCAGATTTTAATATTAAAAAGCAGCCTGCTTTGGGCGTTAGCCAATCACTGTTGTACTTTACAGGCTGTGCAGCTAACAACTTGCCGCTAAACTGGAATTGAAAAAGGCAAAAAAACCCGACTATTTCAGACCCCCAGGGCTGTGGTACTGCATGTGTTTGCAACAAGAGCTCTGGCATGATGCAAAGAAGGTTTATAGCTTTGCAAGAGTTGTCCATTCAGCTTGATTGAAATGGTGGTATCACAGATTATTTTTTTTTTGGTGGGTGGCTGAGATCAATGGAAGTGACAGGTGAGAAATAATCTTCTTCTTCAAAACTTTGAAATTTATGACAAAATATTGAACTTTTCCAGACTTTAAAAGTCTTTTTTCTAGAAAATTTGCTATCCTCTGCAAGCAAATTGGGTTTGGGGTTTGATTTTTCAAGAGATTTTTGGGTGTTTTTCTAAAGGATTCCATCTAATAATGGAAAAAAAATCAAACTGCTACGACTGGTAGGGTATGTGTCTTTATTCTTATAAATAGGAGGGACTAAAAGAAATTAAAAGCAGTATGCAAAGGAAGATGATAAGAAGAAATAGATAGTGTCTTGTGGCCTTCCTGTCAGTAAAATATAAAGGGGGTGTATAAATTCTCATCTCCTTTCTCTCCTTCAGATGTAAGTCATGCTAAGGTAATTCTACCCAAATTTTCTTTCTTTTCTCAAACATCACAAACTCAAAGGGAGGTGTTTTTTTTTTTCTTTCATAAATTCAGAAATTTTGTTTCAGATACTAACCCTACGTCACTTTTTATTGGTGTTTATCATCTTCTATAAATTACTGTCTCTACCTGGAGGAAAAAGTCATGAAAAGGGAAATATTGAGCAACCTGGTCTGGTGGGAGGTGTCCCTGCTCATGGCAGGGGGGTTGGAACTTGATGAACTTTAAGGTCCCTTCCAACTCTAACCAGTCTATGATTCTATGTCAGAGAGGTGGTTAAAATCATATATTAGCTATTATGGATTTAATATACTGAGGTATTTTTTCTATTGTTTAATAAATGCATTCAGATTTAGTGAAGCTCAAATTGGCTCACTCACCTTTACCACCAACACTGTATTTTTGTCCAGAAGTGACTCATTGGTATTTCCATCGAGAAGAATTTAGGGTTGGCCAACAGGTGAAAAAGTTCAGTGCTGGTTTTAAAAGATGCGAGAGAGCAGCAGTAAACTAGTATTTGTAAATATTGGTTTTATTAGACTTAGGAAAGGCCTTCAAGATAGAACATCTCCTGGAATCGCTGCTTTGTTACGACTGTTCAGCTCTTGAGGCTGCTATAGAACGTTCTCCTTTGTAGAGCAGCCAGGAGAGCCAGTGGGATCTGGGATATCTCTTAGCAGACATGGTCATAGTCTCACCAGACTTGGTAGTAGTCTCCTCCTGCATGACTCCAATCGTGTGGTAAAGGCCGCATGTGAGAGGGGTCAGTTATCTTCATTGCAGAACACTTTGACCACATCACTGTTAATGCCTTGATTGAATTTTCCTCTAATTCCCAGAAACTAAGCCAGATGTGTATAGGAATTATTTCCTCAATTCATATTATATATTCCTCTCCAGAGTGTTAAATGCGTAACAAAAAATATTTGTTTCATTAATTGCATACATTTAATTTCTTTGGATTGGCTACTGAAGACAGTTTTAGTTTCAGGCTGGTTTTGGGCAGTGTATCAAAACCATGGGAAGTGCTCTGCGGTGTTCTGATAATGCTTTTATTATCAATGAACTTGATTAATTTAAAATAGAGAGATGAACAAGCCAAGCCATTTATCACATTTTATAAGCACATAATCTAGTGTGACAAATGGTTTGGGTTTTTAAAGACCAGTGTGGCACCAGTTCTAGTTTCCAGACTTTTAAAATTCTTCTTAAATATGCTTATATTATCTTTTGTTCAGCCCATATTTTTTTTTTAATAGATTAAGAACTTTCTCATATCCTCAAATATTCACTTATATCAAGAACTCATATATATCACACTTAAATGTTAAAAGCATCTTACCACAAGGAAGCAGAATGATTTATCCCCATCACATTGGTGTCTCACTAATGATTTCTTTCAAATGGACACTTATTTTTTAGACCAAACTGGGACTTATTTTCTACAAAATCATTAACTTATAGTGTAGGGAGAAAAACAAAACATACCAAGAAAAAGATTAGTGCCTCTGGAGTGTGCTGCCTGTTTGGAATTGTTCACTGTCTCTGTAATTAATTGAATTTTCATTAGATGACTCAGTTTTGCTGTGTCCCAAATTGAAATTGGCTAGCAAAAATTTAAAGGGTATAGAATTCCCTGATTCTGTTTTTACAAGACACAATATATTCCTATAGGAGTTTGGAAGAAAAATAGCTTTAATTTTATTCAAGTGGTAGGAAATTAAGATCGTGAAACTGTATCTACTCACAGAAGTGTGTTGAACTTCAAAGTTTATAGGCAACCTGTAGTTTCCCAATTGTTGAATATTCAGGTTGTATGAAAACGAAGCCTCTTGTTGATGTATGTCTATAATATTTATGAGCCTTGCTCTGGTTTCAGAGTTGGCTTAAGTTGGTTGAAGTGAGGGCTGCTGCCAGAAGGGATCATCCCATCCTTCGTTCCGGTCTCACCGTGGCTTTGTCCCATTCTCCATTCAGAACCTCTAGAAATGGTGCAGGGAGTTGGAGGGATGTACACATGCTCCAGGGCAGAAGGGGGAAAAAGGGAGAGTAAATCATGGCTTTCCGGGGTGGCCCAGTATGTGATCATCTGAAGCCAACCCTGAAAACCACATACTGGCTTTGATATTAACTCAATTTGGAGACCCTCTCTGCGCGTTCGAAGTCGGCGAGTTGAATTTAACAGCCTTGAAGTGAAAAATGGTCTCGGTCTTGTGGCCTGGTTTTGTAACCCCTGGAGGAATTCATCTGACCGTTAGGAGATGACCCACGCACACGGGACGTTCTTTAGGGCAAGAGAAGGACCTTCTGATACGACTTGACACCATTTAAACCATTTTGAGAACAGCTGATGTAAAAGTCATAAGTTTTAAACAGAGGAAGAAATAGACTCTCACTTTGCTGAAAATTCTTGAGAACGGGTTGTTTTCAAACACTGTCCATGAGAGGTTGATTCTTGACAGCAAAACTGGGGGTGAATTCCCACTAAACAAGGAAAATTGAGACTAATGTAAGAAAAAGGGACGTAAGGCAAGAGTGTGACTTAAAAGAGCTTTTCACTACAGGAGACTCTATGGAAAATAACTTCCCTTACCCCACTGACAGTAGGGAGATGCTGCCCTGGAACATCTTTACTGTCTGTTCTGCCTGTTTGACATTAAAAACTAGCAAACCCTAATTCATGCTTTATTGAAGGTAAAGCAATTTAATCCGTTAATAATGTTTTCTCCTTATTGCAGTGGAATTTTCTGTTTAAAAGATTTTAAGTCAACAGCTTAGATGGGTTTCAATTACAGAACTTGGAACTTTTTTGAACACAAATGAATCTTCCTTTTTACTCCTTGTTGAATGCATCTATGTGACATGTTATAATTGGCGCAGGGGTCATTATCATACCATAAATTATGCATGAGCAAGTTTTATTCGTGCTATTGTAAATGCGTCCCAGCAGTGTTGAAGTTGGGGGTTGCGACATATCAGCCTTGATAAATTGAAGATATTGTTCTTGGAGAATTGTTTTCATCTGCTTTTCCCGAAACTCTTCAATTCCTCCCTTTACAGAGACAGATGACTATGCAGAGATTATAGATGAAGAAGATACTTATACAATGCCATCAAGTAAGTACAGTGGTTGACCTGGGAACTTTTCTATCTAAACTTTTTCTGGGTGTAGCAGGGACTGAATCTTCTATTTCAGCCTTAAGTAATATGCGTGCAAAGAAAATATGTTGTTTTGAAAACTGATAATTTCAGTGCTAAGTTCAGGTTTTTGAAGCAAATAAAACCAAATTCTGTTTCGCTGCTGTCAGGGACTTTGCAGTGAAATTCTTCTTATGTCTCAAAATGTAGATTTTTTTGATTGTGATGCAGAACACAGCATTTAAAGAACGGATAAGATGTCTGTGATAAGAGCAAAAAGAGCTTCTGTGTCTCGGTGTCTGACTGTATCTCACCCCTGCTCTGGGACAGACTTGCTGCTCTCAAATTCCTTGATAAAGGAAAGTCATCTGTTCCACATGCAATTTTGTTAAAGATGAGAGACTTCAGGAACAGAAATAAAAATACCAAGTTCTTCTGAGTCTTCATCTTTTAAGTCAAAAAATATGATGCGTTAGCCACCACGATTTTTGTCTTGGGGCATATTTGAACTAGAATATAATGTCAATCTGTCAAAGCTAAGGAATTTAACGTGGAATCTGATATTCTGATTTTAACAGTTGTGTCTGCGAAATTACTGTTGTGTTTTGGCAACCACGGATTTCTCTAGAAGTAGACAATCGGTCAATAAGTTGACCTGCAAAGACATTAGGTGTCATTAATGTGAGAGGGGTAGATGGTGGTCAACGGCACCATGTTCTGCTGAAGAACCATGAATCTCCTTTAGGTTTCCTAGAATTTACCGTGTGTCAGCAACGTTTCATGATGCACCTCAGTGTTCACAGCACAGCTTCCACTATTGTGGAAAATATTTGAAAAGCAAGAATATATGTTTTGAAAAACATATATATTTGAACATAAATATTTGAAAAGCAAGAATATATGTTTTCGAGAAATAAACAGTGTGTTTTCGATGTCTTGCAGTAAGTCACTACATGATTCTACTAAAATAATTGCAGGATCCAAAAGTACTGTGATAAACTATTATTTTTTTTCCTTAACATATTAACTTCTGTGATTTTTATTTTTTTCCTAATATTTTCATTTAAATTCTCATGGCAGTAATTACTTGTGGGCCCAGGCCTGGATGATGCTGAACTCTTAAGTGTGCCTTCAATTCAAAGCCCACGAGATGGGTTGTTGAAGCGAAATTCGTTAAGCGCTTTGCCGGATTGAAGTGGACTCAAGTGTTCAGCTCCCAAAGGACTGAGTCAGTAAAATCATAAGAATAGACCTGTGACTTCTGCTAATGTAAACTTAAAATTGCATCAGTATATTTCTTCATTTAAAAAAAAAAAAAATTATGTTAAAAAATGTTTGTCCTTGTCTTGATTTTTGGAAGCTTTATCTAAGTAAGCATTTGATTTTTCTCTTAATTGCACTGCAGAAAGCTATGGAATAGATGAAGGTAACAGGAGACCCTTTTACCCATCCCTGTATGCTTGCAGTTTGGAATGATGTGGAATTTTTAAGTTTACTATTCACTTTCATTTAATAAACATTATTTATTTATAGTTAAACCAGTTAGCTTTGGGATTTTAAAGAGGAAAATGCACAACTTAAAAAAAAAAGAAATTAAAAAGGCATTTATCACTTGGTTATCCAGCTCTAGGTGACATTATTTCTGTAGTATTAATGAAGTCAAAATATCAGTCATGATGTCCTAAGCTGGTTGATAATATTTTTTTTCTCTGAATAACACAAGTAGAGATGAAAACATATACTGTATATGCTTTTCTGCTGTTCCTGAAATATTTTTCCATGTCTGCTAGAAATTAAATTGCAAATGAAGTGGTTCAATTGCAATTGATTAAATGTTTTGCTGAAATACTGAGCCATTTTTATCAGTGATATTCTCAGTCTGTTAAACACACAAAGTTAACAAAATTGCACAAGTCCACAAAACATCTCAGTTTTACTTCAGTTACACTGGTAGAGGTGTAGTGCTCTCAAAATTTTGCTCTTTCATTTTATCTTTATTTGCCACGCTCTTGTTCCTCTATTTTTTTTCTTGCAGTTACCTCTTTAAAAATTCTCTGGGCTCATTTGATGGTTCCAATATCTAAAATACCGCATAGTGGAGCTCTCTTAAACATCTAAAGGCACGTGTGCTAAGATTGTATTTAATATAATCGGTATTGCCCTAGGCTATTTGTATTGTCTTTTACTAGCTATAATTAAGAAGGATTCAATTATGTCTATTGGATTGAAATAAATAATGCATCGTAGTCAATTTAGCAAATTAGATTCTGCAATTCCTTTTTCATTGCTTTGACTCAGGTGTTTGTTTAAGAGGTTTCCACTGTGTGTACCTGGCATTTGTATAGGTTGGTGTGCAGCAAATGTTAATCTTAGCTATTCATCTGTGAGACATTTGAGTGACTTACTTTGAGTTTTGTATCTTGTGGATTATTTCTTTGCCCTTCGTCAGAAAGTTGATGTTTTAAGTGCGTTATATTCTTATAGCCAGAGATTATGAGATTCAAAGGGAGAGAATTGAGCTGGGGCGCTGCATCGGTGAAGGACAGTTTGGAGATGTGCACCAAGGAGTTTACATGAGTCCGGTAAGCCTCACTTACAGTAAAACCTTTCCAGTTAAAAAAGAAAATAAAAAATAAACGTATTCTTTAGATATCTTGTTCTGACTCTTCCAGAACAAATAAAAATTGACTTTGTGATTTATTTTTCTGCATAATCAGCATGTAGAGAATATATCCCGTGTTTTAGATAAGTAGAAAACCAGCTCCCGTTTCATTGCTCCTGTATCCCCATTTCTTACAGCCCGGGAAAGGAATCAAAAGAGCCAAATAAATTATTCAGGACCGTACCAGAGCCACTGACTGAGTCAGAATTAGATAGAAGTCATTGGTTTCCACCCCAAAAATACACTTCCTTCTTTATTTTGAGTGTGTCCAAGCGTGGTGAGGATGCAGCCCTTTGGCCATGCTCCCCATGTGAGAACAAGGTAATACAGCCTACAGCAGAGGGACAGTAATGTTCAACAGACGTGTCTACTTCTCCATCAAGCATCTCCTTACATCTCTCACGGAGAACCTTGCATGTTAATAAAGTTACTACTTTTTCCAGAAAGCAAAAATACGAAATATTTGGGCACCGATCCAGCAAAAGCCCAATGCAGAGAAGTCACTTGAGTGACGCTGGTGAGGTTGGCAGGACTGGTGTCATTTAGACTGGTCCTTATGTGGTTTATCTAAACTGCAGCTGCAAGAATTAAGATTGCAATTGAAGTGGATTAAAAATTAAGTTTGTGGGGAAAAGCAAGAGAAAGCTGGAAAATTGTTTCATTTCAACCAGTTTCAAGGTTATAATAAACTCATTCTCCAAGTGTAAAATGAAGATTTGTTTCTCGTTTGGAGAAATTAAGTGTGTGGATTTTAGATAGATGAAGTAATAATTCATGTGGCCAACAATCTAGCTCTAACTTTAGAAACGGTATTTTGTAGAATCAGCTGGTTAGGGTGCTGGACTCGGTGGATTAAATAAATCAAACTTTAATGCAATATTTAAGTAAATAAATAAGGATGAATGTTATCTATTTCAGTCAAGTTTGAACTCCATTCTGATACCTTCATTTAGAAAAGCAGATCTGATGTACATTGCATTAAGGGAGATTCTGATTTTTCATTTACAGATCTACATTTTCAGAGTAGTGACTAGTACAACTTCCAACTTAGACTTTTGGAAGAAATCTTACAATAGATAAAAGATTAGTTGCAATACCATGATAGCTTTTCAATCTTTGCATATATTCAGCTCACGTGGAAAAACCTAGGGCAGATTTCTGGCCTCTTGTTCCGCTGGCTCAAATTTGAATCCCAAAAATCTCATTTGTCCCTGTTCGTTGCACTTGTAACATTCTTATTCTAGTGACTGTGCAGCATCCACCTCTTCTCAAATGCTGTTATATCAGGTATTCCTGAAATACCACATCATATCATATTCCTGAAATATTACAACGTGTAAATGTTGTACACTAGGTCTCTTAATTGTGATAATATTTTAACATTGAAGCTTTCAAAATGTAATCTCTTAACTAAAGATATTACAGTTAATAGTAATTTTCTCTACAGTAGTTTTGCGAGCATTTAAATGGACTTCTCTTTTGGTGGCCTGTATTTGGTGGGCTGTATTTCACTTATTTCTCACTAATGTCTTTCAGGAAAACCCGGCTATGGCTGTTGCAATCAAAACATGTAAAAACTGCACCTCAGACAGCGTTAGAGAAAAATTCTTACAAGAAGCCTGTGAGTATCAAAATACTAATTTTGGGGTAGCTTCTGTAGCTGGTCCTTGCAAAGACTGCAGCCATCTGTGCCAGGAAATTCTGCTACTGATGTAAATCTTTTATATTAATATATAGCATGACCTTTTTCTCTCTTGCAATATGTGCCAGAAGACTGTTTTACCTCCTTCCATTGCCCCTGTATATGATTATATGTGAGTTTTTTATTTTTTTGAAACTGAACAGTGATACCTGACTCCTGTAAGGCTTCAGAACCAGTTTGGGAATATTAGAGACCTGATCCTCTATTTCCTTCTTTCTCCTTAATGAGTTAAAAAAAAGGTGTAGCACTTCTTTGAGTTTATTACTTTAGAAGGTCAGGAGGGTATCTTTGTTAAGAAAGTTGCTAAAAATGTTACGTCTAAGAGAGATCTGTTTTGAAAATTCACAATTAAAAATTATGATAGAATAAACCAATTTTCTAAATAATTGCCGAGAAATGTTGTGTTCCCTGAATGGTACTTTTCACACATGGAGGAAGGCTTTTTGTTGAGATGAATTCTAACAGTAAACTTCTGTAAGAATATTGTATTTACTGCTTTCTCTGCTGTTTGGATTTGTAAACAAATTAAGAGATGAGGCTCAGGCCTTAATTTTTGCCTATTATCCTCTACTATTGTACATCTGTAAGTCTCGTAAAGGTATTGTATTATATCAATAAATTATCTGCTTGTGGCCAGATGTTACAGTATACTTTTATTCACTATTCCTTTGTTCAAGGTTTTTTTTTTCCTAATTGTTCAGAAAAATCTGTGTTTGTAGTTAATGGCTTCTTATTTTTGGATGTCAGATTTTTCTTAAATTACTATAATTTTTTCCATTACATTTCTAGCTGTTGGAAAAGTAAATACCGTTGCGTGTAGTAATAACTTAGCAGTCAAAGGTGGGCTGCTGTCTCTTAACAATGTAGAAAATAATTGCTCATTGAATGCTCTTTATTGTGCTTTGAGCTTGACAGATTAGGAAATGGCAACGTCGTAGACAGATAAATAGTGCTTTTCAGTTTTGATTCAATAGATTCACCATTTCTTGTTTCTTTTTTTTTATATTTTTATTTTTATTCCCCATCTGTTACCTTTCTCTTGTTTGCGTTAAGATTGTAAACTTGCTCAGGAGATACTGACTCCATTTTTTTCATTCTTCAAAAGGCCCAAATCCAACATCTGGCAGAGTCACTGAATTCGGAAATTTATTTCTTAATATTTTAATATGAGGAACATTAAAATATTTTAGGGGTTTAGATGTTTGCTCGTGGTGGGGTTTTGCTTTGATAATTAAAACTGTATTCCTTCTTCATTTTTACATCAGTGAAGCAACATTTCCATGTTATAAAACATTGTAAATTGCTTTGAGTTCAGTTAGCACAAGAGAACCCTAAAGCTAAATAATTGGGGTTTGTTTGGAATATACGCTTTATTTACTGAGATTTTAGTACTGAGATTTTAGTACTAGCACTGGGTTCAGATAAACTAGTTTAGCAATGCATACTTTTTCAAGGTGCCAGAAATAGCTTCCCTCTCTCAAATTCCATTCCCCTTCAAAAAGGAAGAGGGGAATTGAATGGTTGAGGAATCTAACTTCAATTCTGTGTAGTATTTCAGCAGTTGTTATTGCCCATTTGACATTTCACCAGATTGTTTATTCCTTTTTATTAATATGTTCAACTGTGTCATTGATAGGGATGGATGTTTTACTGATTTTTTTTTTTTTCTGTATTACTCATAACACATCATTTTTTAAAGAATATGTTGCCTTAAGTTTGCCCATATAAATTTCTTGCAGGAAAATACCACATTTTTAAGTTGTTAGAGGGTAGATTTAGATGAGATATCAGGAAGAAATGCTTTGCTGTGAGGGTGGTGAGACACTGGAACAAGTTGCCCAGAGAAGCTGTGGCTGCCCCATCCCTGGAGGGGTTCAAGGCCAGGCTGGATTTGAGCAACCTGGTCTGGTGGGAGGTGTCCCTGCCCAGGGCAGGGGGGTTGAAACTGGATGATCTTGAAGGTCCCTTCCAACCCAAACCATTCTGTGATTCTGTAACTTGTAGGTCTTACTGCATATAGTGTACTGTGACAGTGCTGCTGAGACTGAGAAGTTAATTAAGTCCATGAAAAATAAAATGAGATGTGAACATAATGATTAAATGAGGTTTTTGTCGATGTGATAAACTAACAGACGTTTTTCCCAGACCTTGATTTAAATAGAATGTTTTCTCCTTCCTCCTCCTTCCAATAGAAAGGCACAGGTTAATTGGTCATGCACTGGATTGATAGGTCATTATGTTAATTTCTGTTGTATTCAACCAGGGCAGAAGAATCAGAGACCCTGACTTGACTTGCCCCTTGCAGAGCAGTTTGCTGAAGTAGCAGTGTTTCATACTGCCCACAGAACATCAAATGACCAGCCTTTATTCCTTCCAAACTGTTGTTTCAAGTCTTGCAGAACTGATGCCATTTTCTGGTCATAGACTAAATGCTTCTTAACCGACTTCTTTGTTTTTATTAAAAAAAATACAAGGTTTTGTGTAACACACCAACTTGTTTCTTTTCCTTCTAGTAACAATGCGTCAGTTTGACCATCCTCACATTGTGAAGCTCATCGGAGTTATCACAGAAAACCCAGTTTGGATAATCATGGAGCTCTGCACGCTTGGAGAGGTATGAAAAATCCTCATGGAACTTTGGTTTTCTCTCCTTAAACTCACAGATAAACTCACAAAAGACTGAAAACACCATTTCTGAGCAAAGGCGCTCTCCTCAAACATGATATCATACTTGTTTGTGGGATTGTGGACTCAGAAACAGGAGGGGCAGAACTTGACCTAACTCCTCCGCTGAGGGAGCTGCATCAGCTCATACCAAAGTGGTTCAGTCACTGTTTTCAGAGAACTTCAGTTGCTGTTCCAGAGTGAGAGCGTGACCTGGGTCAAGATGATGATAATACAATATCATTTAAACGGCATTTGCAAACATACCTTCTAGAAGTGAAGTTCTGTGGTGCATCTCGTATTCTTCCTGAGTAATTCTGCATTTTCCCTTGGAACACTGTTATTTTTTAGGGTTTTTTTCTGTACAGGCTCTGCAGCAGAGATCCTAGATAAGATGACTTTCCTATTATGATGTCTTTTGGATCAGTGCTTTAAACAAAACCAGCTCTCAGTTTTTAGAATTGACTTGTTTTCTTTGAGCCATGTGGTTTTGAAAATGTGAGCTGAAGTAATATTTCATTGCACTGGAAGGTAGTCGCATTTATTGAACTGCAGTACGTTGTCCAAGCGAAGAAAAAGGGTGGAAAAACCTATAGTGGAGAAGTCATTTTCTGTCAAAAAAATGACAGATTTCCTTTCCAATGCTCAAATCTCTTTTCAAAGTCTTGTTTTAACTCATAAGGAGACTCGAGTGCCACCTTCCATCAGGTCTTAACTGCCTTATACTAGGAATACAGCTTATAGAAATTTGCATTCATATTGGCCACTCTGAGCTAAATCCAGTTGTTTTAGCCAATGTAGATTAAAATCAACGCTTCCAAACCAATGTTTCTCTAATTGCTGTTCGGATTGGCCGTGTGCTGTTTCGTTCTGAAATTCTTTAGGCCAAAAATGTACATAGCCCTCAAGGGAAGGATGCAGAAGGGTCCGAGTGCTTTCCTCTGGAACAGCAGCAGCACACGCTCTCAGTCTTCACAAGGAGCCTGACAGAAATGCACAAAACATTTTTATTTGTTTGGCTAATGGTTTTCATATAGAAAAAACTGCTTTCATTTAACCCAGAGTCAAATTTCTTCATGGCAAGTGATCTCCTTGTCTCATCCAGTCTAAAGGAAAGGCATGCCCATTGGTCACAGACTCAATGATAAGGGGTTGGAAGGGACCTCTGGAGATCATCTAGTCCAACCCCCTGCCAGAGCAGGTCCACCCAGAGCTGGTTGCACAGGAACGTGTCCAGCTGGGTTTGGAATGTCTCCAGAGATGGAGACTCCACCACCTGCCTGGGCAGCCTCTTCCAGGGCTCTGCCACCCTCAAAGTCAAGACGTTCCTCCTCATGTTTAGGTGGAACTTCCTATGTACAAGTTTGTGCCCATTTCCTCTTGTCCTGTCACTGGGCACCACTGAAGAAAGACTGAGACCCACCATCCTCCTGACACTCACCCTTTAAGTATTTATAGGTGTTGATCAGATCCCCCTCAGTCTTCTCTTCTCCAGACTAAAAAGACCCAAGTCCCTCAGTCTTTCCTCATAAGAGAGATGCTCCAGGTCCCTCATCATCTTTGTAGCCCTCTGCTGTCCCCTCTCCACCAGTTCCCTGTCCTGATTGATACAGATTGAGACATGCCTTGTTCAAATTAATTTATTATTTTTGTCTTCTTTTCTTTTTTTTCTTTCTTTGTGCAAACAGTTGAGATCGTTTTTGCAAGTAAGAAAATACAGCTTGGACCTGGCCTCCCTGATACTCTACGCTTACCAGCTCAGCACAGCGCTCGCCTACTTAGAGAGCAAAAGATTTGTACATAGGTAAGATTTTATGGATACGTATGTGTACGGGTATATTTTTATACATAAATACTTGAAATTATAGGGAATATGAGGTGTCTTTTTTGACTGGCAGTGTTCTGGCTCAAGTGAAGACAAAACACAACACGTAGTTGGATTCTTTGAAGGCTTCCCTTTGTGTTTCTTTTACTTGACATAGGATGAATGTGTAGCAGCAATACTTCAGAACTCCTGAAATCCACCTAACCTCTTTTATGTCAGTCTCCATATTAGCATGTCATCTTATTTTCAGACAAAGTCCCCAAAATCACACCCTTTTCAAGAGTGACACCTGCTGGCCCCTTCTGGGATGGGCTCAGAGATGGTGCCAGATTTTAATCAGAATAGATCTCAGCTCAGCTGTTGCTTTGTGGTTACAATATTTTTTTAAAGCTGTGAGTCAGCTGTGATCTCCCAAATACAGGAAAGCAAAACAAAGCGCAACCGTCTCTTAAGTTAAGAACAGAGAAAACAAAATATTTATAAAATACAAGTACGTGCTTAACCAGAAAGTGAACCTAAATTTCCTTCTAGGTGTGTTTTGGATTTGAACGTGAGCTTTCTAGGGAGAAGAGACTGGATTTAACCTTTTATTGTATGCAGTTAAGAGTTCACAGCACTCCCATTATCATGTACCATTTCACTTTTGAGCAGTTTTTTTATGTTTAAATATGTACATTCAATTTCTGTATGTGTAGTATATATTTTACATGGAAACACATGTATATCTAAGTACCAGCTGTGTATTTATATATGTATATAAAAAACCATCATAATAACAGACCCTTACAATTGTTACAACACTTGAATTTTGGCCAAGTAGCTGTTTATTTTAACTCTAGCAATAAAATTTCAAAATACAACTTATTCCTACTGTACAGAAATGGGAGATGGTAGCACCGCTGGGTTTGCTGAGCTTAATTCACTGCTCAAAGCTAAATCTGTTGATATTCAGTCAACCTGCTGAAATCCAGAATCAACAGGCAGTGGGGTTTTTTTGCCTGGGAAACTGCAAGGGAAAAATGTCCATGTCTTGTCATCATCCCTTTGGCGTCGCTAAAAACCCAGCTCCTTATTAGGAAGCCTCCTGCAATCTGAGATCTTGAACCAGTTCCTTACCTTTGCAGGGTCAGGAGGCCAGTTTTCTACTTTCCATCCATTCTAATTGCTAAACGTTTTTAGCCTGTGATATTTAAATAGATGAAGAATAGACCTTTTTCCTCTGCTGTTGACATTGACGGTTATATTTTCAGATGATGGCTATTACTCATAAGGATCAAATGTACTATGGCATTTCTGCAAACTTCTCACTATCAGTATACAAATACATAGTCATCTTTTCCTGTCCATGCCCACCCAAACTGTAACTAGACAAATAATTCAGTCCTCTGAAAGGTCTTGATACTTCTGGGTCTTGATACTTATGGGATACCTATGGTCTTGATACTTGATTTTTTCCAAATGACATTTCATTTTTTTAATTACTAGAAATAATGTCTCCTCTGCTTGGCAGGGATATTGCTGCTAGAAACGTGCTGGTGTCTGCCACTGACTGTGTGAAATTGGGTGACTTTGGTTTATCCCGATACATGGAAGACAGTACTTACTATAAAGGTAAGTCAAACCTCTGGATCCTCCTTGCAGTCCAGTCAGAACACAGTTGCTTCCCACAATAGTGAGTTCTTTGGGGAATTCCAAGGGGAATTAACCAGATTTTCTTGGTCTAGCTGTTAAATGGGTATAAAAAAGGAAGATATTTAACAGTTTAATATATAGCAGCAAATTCCTACAGGAATGCTTAAGAAGAAGAATCACAAGGTCTGATTAAAGTTGCCAAAAGTAGGAAGTTAATGTCTAGGTAAAATTCCACTTTTTAGGACAAGCTTTTGATGCTTTTCTTCACGATTTTTAGAAGATTATCCACATTTGATGCTTGTTTAAGATAATATTCATATTCATGGCATGATAAAGGTAGCCTACAATGAGTTCAGAGTTACCTATGGGTAAATTTAGAGTTTGTGCTGTCGTTGTGGGCTGCATACTTCAGGTGCCCCTGCATGAGGGAGGTTCAGTACAAAAAAGTCTAGTTTTTCTCCCATTTTGGATGGAATGCTGATCTTAAGTGGCTCCAGCAGCTGTGAGATGTCCTGCAGTGCCTGATAGATGGGAAACGCAGCAGGAGAATAGAGATTGGGTGTATTGTATCAAACGGTAGAATTTTATATCTTATATTATGGAACAATGTATTTATAAGTGTGATCTTCAATATACTTCTTGTTTCAGTCATATGTTTTAAAATATCCTTTATCTGTCCCCTTACACTTCATTATGCTTCGTTTCATTTGTTGCATATCACTCTGAGCTGCGTATTGACGTTTTAATTGCTGAGAGGAAGAATACTTTTGAAATTATCATTTCTTGTTCTTTGTTGTTGGGAGCTTTATTGGGAAGTTTGGGGGGTTATTTGGGGGTTTGTTGGTTCCTTTTCCTGTTTTATGTAAGACCAAACAACCTCCCCTTTTTTTATGAGTCATTTAAAAACACCTACTCCCTTGCTGAGATTTTGTGACTATTTATTTCAGATTTGATACCTTCTCAACCGCAATAGTTGCTTCTTGAAATAAGAATTAACTTAAAACTTGAAGGAGTTGGGTCAGTCTGAATGTTTGGGCAAAGTGCTGCTCTTCTCTCTAGACAGAGGAACGAAATCTATGTTTGAGCTCAGTGGTAGGAATAAAATCCTGCTTTGTCTTGCCTTCCCTGTAGCTTCCAAAGGAAAGTTGCCTATCAAATGGATGGCTCCAGAGTCAATCAACTTCCGACGGTTTACCTCAGCGAGCGATGTGTGGATGTTTGGTGAGTACTGAGAGGTGGGCTTTCTTAAGTGTCTTGTTGGAGAAGTTGAATGTTTCATTTTAATTGCCGTAAATGAATAATTTCCAGATATTTGGCACTGGTTTTACCATACTTACCGAAAATCTAGTTTCTTTCAGAACTTTTTCCATCTCTCTATTTTTCTTTCCTTTTTCGACTCCAGTAAACCTAAAGTTTCGAGTGCCTTTTTTGCCATCAGTAAGAAGCTGAAAGAAATGAAAGTAGAAGGAAATTAGGTCATAGTCATAAAGGAAATGATTTTTTTATTGTTGATTTTACCTCTGATTTCTTTTTGTTACACCATGATTATTTGCTGTTTCTGTTTTATATTTTTACTTCTTTTATGGTGATGCTTCCTTGCGTAGTGCATGGATCAGCCTACATCATGTCCTGCTTCCACATATTTAATGTTAGGTTCCCACTTAATTTCTCTGTCATAGCTCCTGCTTACAAAATATGACTGGAAGCTGAGTAAAAATACAGGTAAATGGGCATATCCTGAAGCCTTGATCTTTTTTCCTAATTCTGCAATTTTTTATATGAATCTGATCACCTGTGCTCAGTCTGGTCCAGGCTGCTGGTCTGGACAGACAGAGCAAAGACAGGCTTTGTGAAGGAACAAAGGTGATGAGGTCTGAAATAAGAGCAGGACAGAAAAGTAAGGGTTCACCCTTTTTTACAAAATCAAATTTGAATGTTTTTAAGTGAAGGGTATGTGAATTTTTAGCAGGTTTGTAATAGTTGGAAGAAAACTTCAGTACAGCCAGAGTTAAAAAAATGAAGTCTGTGGAACATTTTGGCCAGTCCTGAACTGACAGACCATTTTTCCCTTTGGGCTTTTAAGACAGTTTCAACAGAAACTGTTCTATTACATGGTTTCAGTAAAAAAAAAAAAAAATTGGATCGATGCCAGCGTTAAAAAACACCCTCAAAGTGAAAATACGCTGGGCCGGTTGGAACTCGTCAGAGGGAAAAGCAAACACAGCTCATGCTCTACCTGGTTAAAAAAAAAGGTAGATTTGAATATGAGCAACCCCTCCTGATTTACGATGGGTTAAAGGTAGTGAGAGGTGAGGGGGGGCTGCCATGAGCCAGCTGTGGGTCACGCTTCCTCATAAATAGTTGGGGTTGGTCCTGCCCCACATCCCTCCTCTCCGCTGCCGGCCGGTAAGTCCAAACCCATTCCCTAGCTCTACGTTTCAGAAGAAACCACCTTGTTTGGCTGGGCAAAATTAGGGTTTGCTTCTTTTTTAATAGGTGTCTCCTTCACTCGCAGTTGGGAAAACGTTTTTTTTTTGTGTGTGTTCCTCAGGTGTGTGTATGTGGGAGATCCTCATGCACGGGGTAAAGCCCTTCCAGGGAGTGAAGAACAATGATGTGATTGGGCGAATTGAGAACGGTGAGCGGCTCCCAATGCCTCCAAACTGCCCTCCTACCCTCTACAGCCTTATGACCAAGTGCTGGGCGTACGACCCTAGCAGACGACCCAGGTTTACTGAACTTAAAGCACAACTCAGGTAGGGTTATGCTTCTGAAAGGTCCTTTCCTTGTTCAGAAATACTTATTTTCGCTCTATCTTCTGTTACAGTATTTATCTTTCCATGGGAAATGCGAGACGTAGCGTATTAAGTTTTATCTTCAGAAGGCCAGGTTGTTGGTACGCTTGGAAATCTGTCAGAGGAAATTAGACTGGGCAATAAATTCAAATAACTGGGAATATGAATCACCTTTCCCAAGAAAAACGTCAGATTTTACTAGCAATTTGTTTATCATTTTAGCGATGTATGCTGCAGTCCTTGGGAGGGGAGGGAAAAGAATTTGGGAGTGATTACCTTCTCCGACATACAATTTGGGGGTAGAAATGTACCCTTTCTTCAATAAATGAACCATCAGGTGAGCCCTGTTGAACGTTATTTCCATAACACAGGTAGCACAGGGACTGCTCTGTGCAGCTGTGTCTGAGCAATTGCAGATCCTGCACGAAATACAGCGTCATCCACTAGGAATTCCTTTGCCCTTTGTAAACCAGGATGTCGTCTACCTTCTGTTTATCTTGGAATAAATGTGGGCACTCACTGTTGAGACCAGCCTAGATTCACACCCTGATTATTCTGCAATAATTTATTCCCACCTCCGTATCACCAGCCACAAAATGGGAGTGATATTTAATTTTAAAACACAACAGAGAAATTGTGTAGACACTTAAGATATTTGTGACCACCTTTGGGATTTTACGAGGGCTCAGGATTTGTTTTCCCTAATTCAGTATAAACTTCAGACAATATCTAGGTATGGGAGGCTGTAAATCCACCCTTGCATTTGTTGTACTTCATTGCCAAATTCTTCAGTTTTATCTTACGTCTTGTTTCAAAGTTGTGCTTTTTGATATCTTTTATTTTCATAATACCATTGTCGCTTTTTCATGGTACGAGATAATTCATAAGTGGTTTTAAAAAAAGAACAATTATAATTGTGCTGCTGTTTGAGAGTTGCTGTATGGATAACTTACCTGCCTTTAAGTTTTTTCCTATTTCTTAAAAATATCATATGATTCTGCCATCTGTTACTCTGGGAGCTCCCGTGTAGACCAATAATTTACACAGCCAGAGGAAGGTGTAGCACCAAGAACTTACCCTATTGACTGTGTGGAGTTGACTGCAAAGGCAGGAATCTTGGTAGGGATTGCAAGGAAAAGACATGACACGGTTGTGTGGTTTGGGCAATAGGTGGGAATTGGCAATTTGCTTGTTTTTTTCTTTTTTTTGGCTCTGGAAGAAGAGGATTCTTTTTAATTTGTAGTCATGTTGTACTGGTAACTTACAGCTGGCACGGAGGAGAATGAAACCCTACAAAAACCATGACTGGGAAGATTGGATGAGACTTGGAAGAGCTGTGGTGTTAAACCCAGGCAGGGATAACATCTCAGCAGCAGGGGAAGAGGATGAGTCAATCCAGAGTAGAAGTTGGGGGTGAAATAAATGTAGGCTGTGCTTGGAGAGAGTGTGACAGCAGCAACACTTTAAACAGCCTAAGTCTGAAGGGGGAGAGGGGAAAAATAGTGAGAGATGAGGAATGGTATCACCAGTGAAACAGGAGAGACCAGTGCCCAAGAGCCTGGCTCTCCAGAGAAATGCATCCCCAGAGGCTGAGGGCCATCACATGCAACAAGGCACATTCTCCTTAATTACAAATCAAAATGTTTCCTGGTGTGCGTGGGTAAGCTCTGGAACAGGTCACCCAGAAAGACTCTGGAATTTCCACGTGAGGAGACTTTCAGTCCTTCTCTGGAAAAGGCTCCGAGCAACCTGACCTTGCCATGCCTGGATCCCGGCTTCACCAGGAGATGGGTCTCAAGGAGGTCCTTCCAACATAAACCGTTCTGGTTCTAGATGAAAAATGCACCAAGGAGGGTGGTTTTTGCTCCTCTAGTCATGCTGGGAGATTTGGGGTGTTGTTTAGAGAACAAGCTGTTCCCCTGGGGCTGCAGCAACCCTAAAATGCAGGTTTTTAGTCTCTTGTCACCAAAGCAGAGAGTTTTCTGCCACTCCCAACCTGGTGACCTTTACCTCCTGGCAGTTGGGCAGCACAGTCATCCTTAGGGCTTGATTCTTTGCTCACAGACAGAGTCTCATCGGAAAGGTTGCCAATTCTCCTGTGATGAGGAAATCTCAGGCAGAGAGGAAAGATTGTGTTTCCAAACTCAAATTCCCATGAACTTGCAAAACCAAGCCGTTTCCCTGGTGGCCTTTTCTGGGTGGTGTTGCTGCTGCTCGTTCTGGATCCTCTCCAGGGTTGTCCTTTCAAGCTGGGAGCAGAGCAGTTGTCTGCTTGAAGCCAGTGAGGCAGCGCTGCAGCCTTCCTCTTTCTTTTAATGGGAAAAAGTCCATGGCTTTGGGAAAAAACCTTCTTTTCTGCCTCCGAAATAGCACTGATGGGAGCATAAGCATTTCGTGTGTTCTCTGTTTTGTTATTTTTTCCCCATTTTGTAGTAACAGCTGCTTTGTACAAACTTTCTTTGCAGCTGCTTGTGCAATGTGAAGATGCTGATTTCTGTAGAATTTATACAGTGTTATGAGGGTGGCATTAAGGCTTGATATTTTAGAGGTTTTGGTCTATCCAAAGCAGATAGGGGTGAGTTAGCCTTCAAGGCAAGCACAGAAACAAATGAGTGGATTGTGGATTTTCAAATGTAATTCCTCCTGGCATCCTAGGTCCCTTTTTCAGTTTTGAGGAGTGGTGAAATTCGGAATAAGTCAGGGAAGGGAGGTGGTACCCTGCTACTGCTGTGATTCTCTCACTGGTGGGTCTGGAATTGGAGTCTCTGGTATTTAAATTGGGAAGCCTGTGTTGCCTTCCTGATGTTGTGTAGAAGAGATTTTTGATCTTGCTCTACCTGGTAAATAAGAGGCTCTTTGCACAGTATTTAATGTACCCAAATCATACAATATCACTTTTACAGCCTTTCTCTTCAGAATCACTCCTAGCCACTTACTATACTGTCTCCTACATGCATGTATTATTAAATTTAATTTATTCTTTGCTATGTTGTGTATGCTGCAGGTGTGTGTTGCTCAGGTAGCACCAGGGTGATCACAGGCTTCCTAATAAAGCAGCTCCCAGGCTTAATAAATCAGGTTCCTTATAAATCAGCTCCACCAGTTGTGGTGCCCTGATTGTTGGGTTTTAATTTTGAGCTTCTAAATCAATGTAGTTGCATGACATTTTTCACTGCATCATTGGGTGATTTTTATATAAAGTATCTATTGCTAATGTTTTCTCTCTACTAAAAATAGCAAAATAAAGAAGAGTTGTGTCCCAGGTGTGGTAAGAGTGTGAGCCCAGCTCTGGTGTTCACTGGTTTAGAAGCACAGGTTTTAAGAGAGCAGATGACCCCCCTACCATCCCAGCATCGCAGGTCACCTATTAAATAATGCTCTAAAAAGAATGCAAAGAAAAAAGATAAAAATGGACTTAATTCACGCCTTTAAAGTCTGGTGACAAGAGTAAGATAATTAACTAATGAGAACTAGACTTGAGCCGTTTTGTGACTCCATTTGATGTAGATTTGGTGTTGCTTGTAAATAAAAGAAACAAAACTGGCAGGAGTGAGGGTAGTTTAAATCCTCTCCTTTCAGTGCGTCCTGCCAAAAAATATTGTAGCACCCACCTGAAATACACCATGGAGGTTGCGAAGTGCTTTGTTAGCCTTTTGCCCTTGTACAGTGACCATTAGCAATAATTCCCATGTGAAAGTGCTTTTAAATTAGGGCAGTAAGGGAAAGCTGCTCGTCTGCATCCAGCTTTGCATTTCTGATGGCCACAGACCACAGAGAGGAATAAAGGAGCTGCTTGTTGAGGGTCAGCACTCACTGTTGGTTCCTGCACCACCATTACAGAATCACAGAATGATATGGGGTTGGAAGGGACCTCTGGAGATCATCTAGTCCAACCCCCTGCCAGAGCAGGTCCACCCAGAGCAGGTTGCATGTGTCCAGGTGGGTTTGGAATGTCTCCAGAGAAGAAGACTCCACCGCCTCCCTGGGCAGCCTGTTCCAGGGCTCTGCCACCCTCAAAGGAAAGAAGTTCCTCCTCATGTTTAGATGGAACTTCTTATGTTCAAGTTTGTGCCCATTTCCTCTTGTCCTGTCCCTGGGCACCACTGGAAAAAGACTGGCCCCATCCTCTTGACACCCACAATTGTGGCACACGCTGGTATTGCTCTGCCTTTGGAAATGGAAGGATATGTTTTAATATTTCAGATCATCCTACACTGAAGTTCTCAGTAAATGTTTCCTTTTCAATTTCAGTAAAAAGTTCTTTGTAAAGGAAATAAGTTTATCAATTGTGCAAACTTTTAAGAGCTGAGATTTTTCATCAGCTTTAACCTCGCCAAGAAGAGGAGTTGAGTTTCTCTGGGCCACCTTAAGATTTGCTTGGGAAATCGTATGAATAGAAATATTTCTCTGCTCGCTCGTCTTTGCTGCTAAAAATATGTGCAGTTTGGGAAAATATGCCTAGATCTGACTTTCCTGACCTTCTGCGAATTCTAATAAACTGCTGGGAGTTCTTCAGCAGCTGCGCTGAGAAAAGGTCAAAAATATCTCTTGGCACGATTTTAGTCTGTCTATGGATTGGTCTTCCCTTTGTAAAAACAAAGACGTTTCTGTGAGCCAGTTATATTCTTCGTGGTTATTTTTTTCGAGCAATGCTTCTCTAAGACATTTCTATTTTATATTCTCGTCAGCGGTATTCGGGGGCATCCCAGTGCAAGCTCTGGAGCTGATCATCAGCCCCGGACCCGGCTGGTTGCTGGGTGGGATGAGTTAGAGTTGTAGCAAAAAAGCTGAGCCTACAATACGAAAAAGAAATCATTTCAGTAGAAATTTGTCACTTCCAGTGATACAATTGAGTTAATGGTATTGTATTAAATACCGGGGCACCGCAGATAAAAGGGGTGTGATAGCAAGGCAGGTAGAGATTGGTGTTTCGTTCCTTTTCAATGAAAAACATTCTGTATTTCTCTGATTCTGTGACTCTCCCGTGCCAAATTATACCCGTGACCCCAAATTGTCCATAATCCATCTCTAAATTTAGTCAGCTGCTTTTAGCCCACCCCTGTTCCGCTCTTCCACTCGGATCAGAGCAACTGCTCTACAACAGCTTTGTTTAAAATCTGTATTTTATTCATGCAATGTCTGGGTGGATATTGTGTGTGTGTGTGGTGTTTTGTTGTGGTTTTTTTAAAACCTTGAGGTATTTCTTGAAAGATCAGAATCATGTTTCATGGCCATGGATGCACCTTGGCTCGTTTCTCGTGCTACATAAAAATGCTTGCCCAGTCTCTGAAGTGGGACCCAGCCTTAAAGCAGTGGGGTTTTTGCTGGTTCTTCATGGGACCAAGTAGGAAACGTTTCATTTTCCTTATTCTGAAGGAAGAGAAAAGTGAAATAAAAAGACTTTTCTCTTTTTAGTTCCCCCGGTTGGGCTGTAGCTGTGTTTCCGTGGTAGTTGTATCAGGATGACTTTCCCAAATAACTTGTCTGATTTTGTTTTTGTTCCACATTCTTCTCTTACTTCAGCAATGATGGATTGAAATTGCAGCAATACTTTCAAATTGCTTTGGCTGCAGCGAGACGAGATGACTTCTCTGCTTTTTAGAAGTGGCAGAGCTTATTTATTTTTTTTATTTGGCTGAGTAAGGAAAAGCAAAGTTCTCGTCTCCAACCAAGCAGGAATTTATTCTTGAAATGAGCTGCAAAGTTCCAAGATTAGAATAGATTGCTCTGGTTGATCTCATCCCCTGTATGAGTAATTCTGGGTGGTTATTTAGCAGACTGAAGAGGAGATTATGAACTCAGAACCTAGCTTTGTTTCTGGAAACTCCTGAGTGATAAAGAAGCTGGAATAGCTCCTTTACAGGATTATCTTTCCCCTGGGGATAGAAGATATGTAAATCGTCTCCGGAGTATCCGCGTAGCGTGCGGCTCCAGCGAGTTTGCAGCTCGCTCTTTCAAAGCTTCATTCTGAGTATTTTTTTTTTTTTTTCAAATGGCAAATATCCAACATTAATAATCCACATAGCAGAGCTGGGAGGAGGCTGCTGTGGGGGCAGCAGTATCACGTTGAACTTCAAAGAGTCTTTTTAGTAGTCAGAACAGTGGTAAGTAGCGAACGAGTTTTACTACTGTCTTGTGCTTTGTTGAAAATGTTGCCTTTTGACCCGAACCTTTAGAAGCTGAATGAATACTCTCAGATACTTCTGTCTTGCTAAATTGGTTTGCTGAATGTGTTCCTGATCAGGCTAAAATGTAAGAGCTGAAGATGTAGTATTTAAAATGCTTTTTGACTGCTTTGTTTTAAAAAAGAAAAAATTCCCAGGGATCTGAAGCTCTGTTGAGTTTCAGTAAAGAACATTTTGAACCTTTACAACAGCTCAGAGGAATATTTTCTTGTGAAAAATAAATCTTCATGCAAGTAAGTGCTTGATTGATTGCCTTCAAGGATTTCTTTGTGTAATTGCACAGCGAAAGAGCTGTTAACATGCAAAAAATGTTTGTACAAGATCAACCACAGCTTTCTAAAATCTCGGTACTAAAAGAACATGGGTAATCCTACAGAATTAATTCTTCCTGATACTGGTTTTCAGAAACCTAACAAATATAAGTAAAAGAAATCTGTGTTCCAGTTCTCATTGCCTTTGTCGAGTAGTATTCATTAGTCTGAAAAGTGTGGGAGCTCTGGGGAGAGGTGTGTCAGATATTGAACTGGAGTTTTACTTAATATAATTTACTTAATGTGATCCGTTTTTTGCAGTACAATACTGGAGGAAGAGAAGCTGCAGCAAGAAGAACGAATGAGAATGGAATCCAGGCGACAAGTCACAGTATCCTGGGACTCGGGAGGATCGGATGAAGCTCCTCCCAAGGTAGCTAAGACTGCAAATTATGTGTTTTTAAAGAATAAACGAAAAAAACCCCTTCTTATTCCATTTATTTCTTCAAAGCCCCCTTTGATGGGTTCGTTCAAACAACGGCATTCTGCCCAATTTTCTCATCATCTGCTAATACTTGCCTGAAATGACCTGGCTCTACTTGACCTGTTACTAGAACTGGTCCGTGCTAGAACATTGCATCGATGATTTTCTGTTTCTTGAGTGTTTAACTTGTAAAAGACTAACATAGTTGCCAGAAAATCGTTTCCTGGCCTTTTTTTTAATTCTTCTTTCTTGTATCACTCCTCTGAAACTTCAGTTGGTGAGCTCTCGGGGCAACGTTAAGTTTATTTATAACACACCAAGGAGAGGATACAAATCAACTAATTGCATTTTCGTTATTCTGGACAGAAAATTAGGGGTTTGCTTCCAAGTGTTGTAGTTTACACTTGATTTTGTTTCATTCCATGTCTGTGCTGTTTGGATGTTGCTGAGGTGTTTGGCAGCTGTGATGGTCTAACCTCACCGGTTGCAGAACACTCTCTTCTCTTGGGAACTTGTCTGCTTCTCATCACAGCTCTTTTGCTGTCCGTTAAAGGATCGGGCCTGTATTTTGAAGAATTTAATTTTGTGCAGTCACCACTGTAATGTGGAATATTACCTGCCTTGTGGTCAGTTTGTGATGGATTCCTGCAGCTCTCCACTCAAGCTCTGCTGCTAATCATGGTTTCAGTATTCTGGGGTGGCACCTTCTGCTGCTCCCAGCAGTCACGGGAGGGCAACTTACTTTTATTTTGTTTTGTTTTCCCATCCCCAGGTTGTTACCTGATACGTGTCCTTCCTGCGTTGGGGACTCCAAAGCTGGACACAGTACTCCAGGTGGAATCTCTGCTCTGGTGAGACCCCACCTGGAGCACTGTGTCCAGCTTTGGAGTCCTCAACACAGGAAGGACATGGACCTGTTGGAGCGGGTCCAGAGGAGGCCACAAAGATGATCAGAGGCTGGAGCTCCTCTGCTGGGAGGACAGGCTGAGAGAGTTGGGGTTGTTCAGCCTGGGGAAGGCTTCAGGGAGACCTTATAGCAGCCTTCCAGTATCTGAAGGGGTCCTACAGGAGAGATGGAGGGGGCTCTTCATCAGGGAGTGGAGCAACAGGACGAGGGGGAACAGTTTTAAATTGAAAGACGGGAGATTTAGATTAGCTACTAGAAAGAAATTCTTTCCTGTGAGGGTGGTGAGACACTGGAACAGGTTGCCCAGAGAAGCTGTGGCTGCCCCATCCCTGGAGGGGTTCAAGGCCAGGCTGGATGGGGCTTGGAGCAACCTGGTCTGGTGGGAGGTGTCCCTGCCCATGGCAGGGGGTTGGAACTGGATGATCCTTGAGGTCCCTTCCAACCCAAACCATTCTATGATTTAGTGTGAGCGATTAAATACACAAAGAATAAACAGAGCAAGCATTATTCATTGACATACCTTGCAAACAATTCAGCTGCTTCCATTTCTAAAGAAAAATGGAGGAAAACTTCATTTTAGTTGTTTAAAAAAAATGTGAGTCATTTTAGAGTATTCATCTCAGGGGGAGGTTTTGAGCTTGCTTTTGTGGTGCACCACCTGTAAATGTTTGTCTCACCAAAGAGTAATTTTCTGGTTTTAGTTTTTCTGTTTCTAAAGTCTCTAAAAATTCCTTTACATTTACAGCCCAGCAGGCCTGGTTACCCCAGTCCCAGATCCAGTGAAGGCTTTTACCCAAGTCCACAGCATATGGTACAGCCAAACCATTACCAGGTATTACATTTAACACTCTGTGTGGGGGTTTTTTTCAAACGTGGGGTTTCTAACTGGGTTGCAGCTGGTGGGATCGAGTCCCTTCTTACATGGTTTAGTTTCATTGAGTTCTGTTAAATGCTTTTGGGTTCACATCAGAACAAACCCCAAACAGGTGGAGCTGCAGATGGCAGGTATTTCCATATCTGATACGGTGCTCAGGTTCCTAAAATAACAGTGAAACACATCAGATGTTTTCATTTTAATTGAAGGAATGTGGTGTTTTGTTAACACGTGTGTTAAGCTATAAAATTACCTGCCTTATAAAATGGCATTGACTGGGGGACTTTCCTTATTGATAGTGGGTTCCCTGATGATTCTCTGAACCATTTTTATTTTCTGTTGCCTGAAAGGTGCCTTCAGATCTACTGCATGGTGTCCTCACAGGTTTTGCTTTTCTTCCTAAAACCACTGAAGCAATTTTAAAACAAAAGTTTGTGATGAGAGTGCTTGAAGCATCCTTGGATTTGTTCAAACTGCAGCCACATACAGCAGTCTCGGGCGAGATTATGGGTTTTTTTCTATGGAGAGGGGGAGGATTTCATTGTTTTCATGAGTACCTCATACTCATTACAACTACTTTGATTTTCCTGGGGAGCCATTCTGAGGCTGCACAGCGTAGCACGCTGAGTACGGGCTGTCACTCAAGACTTAAGCTTGTAGCACACACCGGGGGGGATGTTTTTACCCAGCTCTGTAGGGCGATGTGTGCAGGCTCCCAGTAACTTCAATATGAGCTCTGTGCTTGTAGCTCTCACAAATGTATCAGTAGATCTGGTTTTGTTCATCAAAGAACTTGGATCTTCTTGACTGCAAAGGTTAAAACATAATTTCTAATGTTTCTGGTTGGATAAGCATCCTCAAATAGTGATAGTTATCCTCAAAAGTTATATTTCTATGGAGTTATAGTTATTCTCAAAGAGTTATGTTCTGATAGGCATTCTCAAAGATTTAAAAAAGAGGTTTTGTGACATATAACTAATTTTTTTAAATCCTAAAGGTGTCTGGCTACCCCGGTTCTCACGGGATACCAGCCATGGCGGGCAGCATTTACCCTGGGCAGGCTTCTCTCTTGGATCAAGCAGATTCCTGGAACCACCGGCCTCAGGAAATATCAGTGTGGCAACCAAACATGGAGGTATCATGAACTGACACATCTGTGGTTGTGCTCTGTACAGTAAATGTGCTTTTTTTATTATTATTTAGGTACATCTGGAGATTACTGTAGGAGAACTGAGTGTTTCTTTGGTATTTCTTAAATTCCCTTACTGCAGTGGGATGGGAGTCATGACTGAAATCTCTTCTTTGTGAAACCAATCCTCCTGTGTGAGGCTGGGCATAACGTGTACTCTTTATACAAATTCTTGATGAAGTTATTACTGCTTATTATCGGAACTAAGGGAGTGATAGCAAATGTTTTGCATTTGGTAAAAGAAGGCTTTACTGAAACTTATTGCTGTTAATAGAGATGGGAGCATTCATGTAAAAATATGTAATATCATTAACATTTTAAAATACCTCTTGTGGGAGATACCCAGCGTAGCTAAAGTATCTGGGGCTTCTCCGTAACTTATCCAGAACAGAAAATGGAAGAGTTTGCAAAGCTGTGTTTGTGTTGTATTCCTGCTGGGTGCTTTTCAGGCTGGCAGGATTGCACAGAGCTGCTGCAAGGAGCATCAAGTTAATTCCCCTTTAACCTTCGGTCGTGTTTTTTCTGTCTCCTCCAATATTTTCTACTTCTTTCATTCCATTTTATCAAGACTCACTTTGTGCAGCTTCTGTCTTAAATCCATTTCCTCTTAACTGATGCTTCCCTCTGATAAACATTGAAGTGGTCACTGAGGCTTCCCCCTTACATACCAGCAAGCAGATGGGTGTCTACTTCTTCAGTTTCCTCTGCTTATCTTTGATTTGCCCATATCTTCTGCCCTTGCAACTTGCTGCCGTGCTCCTGTTGGTTGTTCACACCGTATTTAGTTGAGGGTTGTAGTCCCAAGCACTTCAGCATCCCTGGAGATCATTGACTGGAGAAACAACTCGGTTTGACGACATTCTGCTTGAATAAGGTGTTGGTGGAAGCATATGAATGATTTGCAAATGTTTGTTAAAATGTTACAGCCAAAGGTTTCACAAAAGCTTGGGAAGGTTGGTTACCTAAAAAGGATCTCAGTCAAGTTTGTGACCAGACTCCCCTTGGCTGCTTTCAGAATGCTGATTTATATATACAGCACTTGCTAATGATTTCCAGGCAGCATCAGGATATGGTATATTCAGTTTTGTAAGCTTAAGGCGTGCATAAAAATATACCCAAAAAATCATCAAAAATGGTTTTGTGACACGCTCTGCAAGTGTCAGCTAAAACTGGAAAGCGTGTTTGTTTGGAGTAAAAAATGTATCCTGCAGCTTTTAACGACTGGGCAGTTAGATTATTGCTCAAGACCAAGAAAAGAAAATTGATAAATCTGTCTTTGTTGTCCAGCTTAAATGAAGTGCAATCTCTGATGTGACAACGTTGCTGAAAAACAGAACAGAATTTTTCAAATCCTTCTGGTTCCAGTGATTAGGAGCAAGGCAGATAAAATGTTTGTACTTGGAAAGGGTTTCTTCTTACAGTCTGCTTCAGTTTATAAGGAGTTGGAGGAGCTCTGCCTGACTGCTGCTGTGCGTTTGGGATTTTTAAAAATCTTTTATAATCTGTAAGTCTTTGCAGCTGTTTATGTAAATTTGAAGTTGAGAGGCTGAATAAACCCACTCCGTTGTGTAGGATTCGGGCACTTTGGACATCCGAGGAATGGGCCAGGTTCTCCCCACACACCTCATGGAGGAGAGGTTGATACGACAGCAGCAGGAGATGGAGGAAGATCAGCGCTGGCTGGAGAAAGAGGAGCGATTCCTGGTAATGCTTTGTTTTGTGGTGCTTCTGAATTCATGATGGTTTTTCACTTTTTATTGCAGCTTGCTAAAACCCATCGCTTCTGTGAAATGAGAGCATTTAGTGGCCATAGGAGTCACTACCAATTTGTGTGTAGGTTTGGAAACAGTTTTTAAATGAGGTGTGCAGCTAATGAGCGAGTCCTGGATTATACACACCTTGACCAGCTGGGTTTTTCAGTCGGTTTCACTTGATCCAGTTGAGTATTTATGTGTGAGAAGCTGTGGGTGTAACTCTGTGCCAAACTGGAGATTTCCTTAAGGAGACAGATCTGTCTCTTTAGATCTCTATCCCTAAAAAAAGGGATAACCATCAGGCATCTGCCCACCCTAAGTGTAGGAAGAGCACTGGAAGAATAACGGGACACAGTAGTGGGAAGAAATAATGTAAGAGAGAGCTCTGTGAGGTGGGGAAAAAGCTCTGACCATCACCAGGAGGAGAAAGAGGAGATTCATTGGTGATGGGCTCTCCTGTTGCTGTTTTTCTGCAGTTCCATGGTTTCTTGTTGTCAGAGCTACTGCTGTCTGTTTTTCAGTTGAACTCTGGCTTCCTGGCAGTCAAAATTCAAGTTCTGTGTTAAAATTCTCCTGCTTGAGACTGATGGCTCCAGATGGAGCAGAAGGTGGTGGTAGCATATTACTCTTATAGAACTGGGGAGCCTGTGGATGCCTGAGCCTCACTGGAGAGGTGGATGTGTGGACAGTGGTGGGCTATGGGTTGTGACAAACAATATTTGGTCTTAGGAAGCCTATTACAAGTTTCTGTTTGGAAGCCTTTATGTTGAATGTAGTTGTAAAACGTGTCTGTATAAATGCAGGTGCCATAGGTTATAGGTTTGTTACAGGAGGTAAGTTTGAATAAATAAGTTCTCTGTTTCACAGAATCACAGAACGACATGGGGTTGGAAGGGACCTCGAGATCATCTAGTCCAACCCCCTGCCAAAGCAGGTCCACCCAGAGCAGGTTGCACAGGTGGGTTTGGAATGTCTCCAGAGAAGGAGACTCCACCACCTCTCTGGGCAGCCTGTTTCAGGGCTCTGCCACCCTCAAAGGGAAGAAGTTCCTCCTCATGTTTAGATGGAACTTCTTGTATTCAAGTTTGTGCCCATTTCCTCTTGTCCTGTCACTGGGCACCACTGAAGATAGACTGGCCTCATCCTCCTTTTAAGTATTTATAGGTGTTGATCAGATCCCCCCTCAGCCTTCTCCACACTGAAA
The DNA here is from genome assembly GCF_001431845.1 of Calidris pugnax. NCBI lineage: Eukaryota > Metazoa > Chordata > Aves > Charadriiformes > Scolopacidae > Calidris > Calidris pugnax. The sequence continues at coordinate 27,306,149 of NW_015094509.1, read as the reverse complement.
AGACCCAAGTCCCTCAGCCTTTAAAACAGATGATGATAATGGTCTGTGGTTTCTGTTCTCTGCACTGTCTAGAGGAGATCTCCAGGAAAAATCTTAGTTGTACAGAGGATTTATTTTTATTTTAAACAGCAAAACTGCTGGTCATGATTGTCTCACAAACCTCAAAACAGTCTTTTAGGGATCTTGAATCCAAGACATTGAGTTCCTTGAAAATCAAAAGTTTGATTTTCTACAGGAGGGCGGTGGGTGGGAATGGAGAGCAGATCTCGTACGTAGTTGGTGTTACCAAGACCATGTTCTTTGCCAGTTGCATTGTCTGAGTCTCTCGGGGGTGTGGTTATGTGTGGTATTCAGAGTTGTTCAGAACAGCTGCTGGCTGTGGAGACAACCAAGGTAGGATGAATCCCTACTGGCTCTCGAGGGCTACGGGTAGATCCCTCCGTGTCCCAAGGGCACGTTCCAGCCAAGAGCCAGATCGTTAAGATGTTCCTTGATTAAAGGATGCTGAAGCTGCTTCTGGCTGCTTTCCTCCAGAGTGCACTGGGGAATTTGCGGTTTGCCATTGGATGACCCTAAAAAATCCACTGTACCCAGATTGCTTTGTCCAGTGTAGTGCAAACTGAAGAGGGGGAAGGGAAAGGAAAATTTCTTCCCTAATTTAGGCATTAACTTTTCCAGTCTTAAGTGGCACCAGTAGTTTGTGTCTTTCACAAGCCCAGGAGGTCAAATTGATCCCATTGTCGGTTAAAGCTTTCAAAGATGGTCAAGAACTTTTTGAGTAATGAATTAATTAATATACTCACTGAGAATTGTGATTTCAGGTGGCAGTAGATTGTGTGAGAACTTTCTGCAGAAAACTCTCTGATCTTTCTAAACTTTCTGGCTTTTTTTTCTGCAGAACAGATGCTAATTATTTATAGTATTTGTTACTCTGAACCATTAGGGAGTTTAGCATCCCCCCAAATTGCTGCCTGAGGAGGGAGTTGCTGATGTTTCTTTTGATTTGTAATACAGTGGTAGCATATGTTTGGAAAAGAACTACTGTGTTTTCATGATGTGATAGTTTTTATTGCGAGGAGACACCATTTCTATTGCCACCCCCTACTCGAGGGTGAACTAGCACTGCTGACTGTGTGAGCAGCTACAGAGTTCTGCAGCTTTCCAGAGCTGCATTGGGTCCATGTAAACACTTAGAGGGTTAAAAAGGCAAAATGAACTTAAATGACCAAAATGAGGAATTGGAATCCATAAGAAACTTCAGTTCTTTTTCTTAGTGCACTAACACTTTGACTCTACAGACTTTGGGTTTATACTCTAATGCCTGTTACAGATCTACACACTGGGTCAAAAGCGAAACAAGCCAGTGATGGCCACGGGGTGCATTTGGATCCACTGGAGGATGTACATCAGAAGAACTTGCAGTTGATAAATGGGTGTTTCTTGTGAAAGGAATGGGGTTCTCTAGGTCTGCCCTGACGAAATAAAGCTGGTAGAAAAGTCTTGTGGGACATCACTCTTGGAGGCCTTGCAGGTCTCCAGAAGGATGCCCACAGTTCATACATGAGATCCAAACACAGGCCCAGTGTAGAAATCACAGAATCATAGAACGGCTTGGGTTGGAAGGGACCTTAAAGATGATCTGGTTCCAACCCCCCTGCCCTGGGCAGGGACACCTCCCACCAGACCAGGTTGCTCCAAGCCCCATCCAGCCTGGCCTTGAACCCCTCCAGGGATGGGGCAGCCACAGCTTCTCTGGGCAACCTGTTCCAGAGTCTCACCACCCTCAGAGTATAGAATTTCTTCCCAGTATCTAAATCTCCTCTCTTTCAGTTTAAAACCATTACCCCTCGTCCTGTCAGTACACCATAGTCCATGTGTTGTGTGCACACGCTCCTCCATCCATGTCCTTCAGGGAGTGCTCCAAGAGACACCCCAGATGAAGAATTAAATTGTGATGCCATTGAAATGGAAATTTGGCAGCCTCTGGAGAGGGTGGTATCTGTGCAAGCAGTTTGCCTGGAATGGGTCCTTTGAGAACCTGTGACTCCTCGATACTTGAAAGGAGATAGAAATTGTGCTTCCAAGCTGCAGCTGTGACAGAACCCACAATTCTGAAATTCTGCAGTGAAAAGAGAAAACAAACAAATCTCTCTTCATGGGAAGCTCCCGAATGAAAATAAACCTGTTGCTTAAAAAAGAAGAGTAAAGAGATATGTTTAATTTTAAATTGTACCAAATATATCCATCGGGAGGTGAAAAGAGAATTGGTGGAGGGCTTGGTTTGGGGGGACTTATTTTTTTCAGGGCTGACACTCCCTCCCACCCCTGATAAGAGGGGATGTTGCTCTAATGGACACGGATTAAACTTGCAGGCTTTCATGTTGTCTTCATAAGGGCTTTGGATATCGGCATCATAGAATGGTTAGGGTTGGAAGGGACCTCAAAGAAGGTCTTCAGGAAGGAGGACGGAAATATCTGAATTATTTTTGAGGGAGCCGAAACGAAGACAAAGTCTAATTGTGCTTAAGGTTTAATACAGGTAACTACAGAGGACAGTCCCTGCAGATGAGAGGCCTGAGATGGCTGCAGTACCAATATCAAACAAGTCATGGCTGTTTGGTCTTCTACGTAAGGAATCTTTCTGTTGGGATTTTTTGGGTGCTGGAGTCTCGCGCACAGAGGTTTTCACTCACTCACTCCTGTGGTGGTTGGACCTCGGTCACGCAGGCAGCATCACAAGAAATTCATAAAGTTCTCATTCTGCACTTTCTCCTGGGTTGGTTTTTGATCACGTGGCTATTTCCACCCCAAAAAATAAAACTGACAAAGATCAACCAAGATTTCACTTGTACGTAGTGCATAGCATATAGAATTACTGTATAGAATACTATATAGAATATTTACTCTCTATATATACTAAATAGAATACATCAAATCACTCTATTATGGGCACAGTATGTGGATGTTAATCTTCCAGCTCTGACTCCTTATGTGTAGGATTAATTTAACAGTAAAGTTAATTCATCAAGTTAAAATCATTTTTAAAGGCCCCCTGAGGATGCTTTTATTTGTGGATTTCAACAGAAGTTTGGAACTGCCCCAAACTAGCCTGATATTTAATTTTTTTTTTAATTGCTCCTAGGAAAGAGAGTGCACCTTGTGTATTTTAATGAGGAGTTTGACCCAAAAGGAGGAATCTGCTGTAACCACAGAGGGGAAACCAGGGGGTGGGTGGCGATGCCGTGAGGGCACCTTCTCAACTGGTGGCCAGTTGGTTGGCTTCACTGAAGTTGTGGGAAAGAAACTATGTCATTCTGTGTCTTTTCAAGGTGACCTTTTCATTTCAGCAGGATAGAGTGAAATTAGGGATTTTTATGCTGTTGCTTTTCACTAATTGAACATTTTGCAGAAGGCTTTTCTTCTTCGGGTCCTGTTTTCCTCATTTACATTTAGTTTCCAGTTTGAACCTTTCTTTTGTGGCTGTGTTGATGGTATGGGGCATTGTTTTTAATACTATAAAATAAAGATATATATGTGGCTGCCTGTTGGTAACTCCTCAGCAGAGAGAGCAGAGTTGTGCTAAAAAATTCATAGTCCTTTCCCGTGATAGGTTCAGAAGAAATAACTCACATAGTTCCCTTATCGTGTTTGGTGGTGGGTTTTTTTCTGAAATTCCCACATAGTTGTGGTTTTGTCCTGTTTTGCTACTGAGAACTGCAATTCGAATGTAATTGATGTGAACTGTTGCTAAAATAAGATTTTAATTTTTAGCCTGAGAAAATCCCACCAAGACATTGCAATTTGGCCTGTCCTGAGAATGCCAAGACTTACATGTTCTTTTATTAGCGAGTGACCAGAAATACTGGAAATAAAGTAAATTATGTTCCAGTTTGTCAACATATGCATCCTGTCTGAAAAGTCCTCTTGATGTTTCCAAAGATTTCAGACAGTAGACTGTTTATTAGGAAAAAAAAAATCCATTTACTTTTGAAAGATTTTGATTTTATGCAAGATTTTAATAGCGTATAGTTCCTCCCTTAAATATATATCTGTAATTAATATAATAGTAAGTAGAAAAGGTTTTGCTTAAACCGGCATTTTAGTTTAGTGCAGTTGGAGCTTTCACAAGAAATAATTCAGAGCACTGTTGTTTGTGTGCTTGAGAAGTCCCGACATACTGGAGAGTGAAGCCCATCTGCCCATGGTTTGGCATCACAGTTGGTCACTGCTCAGCTTCAAGGCTTGAAAAATACACTCACTGTAAAATGGTGTCTAAAGTTTGTCTTTTGAAGCTTCCACAAATGAAGAAATCAGAATATCATTTACTAAAATAGTTGTTGGAATTTATTAGAACACAGTCAAGTTACTAGAAATCAAGGCTCTACAACCTCCTTTCAGGAGGTGGGGGTTGGTCTCCTCTCCCAAGTAAGTGATTGGACAAGAGGAAATGGCTTCAAGTTGTGCCAGGGGAGGTTTAGGATGGATATTAGGAAAAATTTCCTCACCAAAAGGGTTATACAACATTGGAACACACTGCCCAGGGAAGTGGTGGAATCTCCATCCCTGGAGGTGTTTAAAAGACGGGCAGACGTGGCTGAGGGACATGGTTTAGTGGTGATTTTGTCGGGTTTATGGTGGGTTGATGGTTGGACTTGATGATCTTAAAAGTCCCTTCCAGCTTTGGCAATTCTGTGATTCTATGAAATACTTTTGGGCCTCTTCTTAGTCTTTGGATGCAAAAGTGCATCAACTATTTCTCTGTTGTTCCTTATTGTCCAAGTTTTGATGGGGCAGGAGGAGGAAAACGTTTGTAGAAGCTGAAAGGGCTTGTGTTTCTGTGACACTGAAGATTTTCAGTCCTTATTTTTAAGACCCGCAGATGGCTGGGGTGCAGGTGGGCTGTGTGGCTCTGCAGACCTGCTCCTGGACCTTCTGCTTTGCCATTACCCATTGGCACTTGGTAGCTTCCTTCTCGGTTCAGGTTCTCAGAGATGCCTGGCCAACACCACTGCTGTCAAGAGGACTCGGTATTTTTGTTGGCAATGGGTGAAACAAGTGTTTGTCAAGTTAATAATACTCATTTTAGTAATGTTTTATGTGTGTTTATGTGTATTTGCAACCTTTCTGTGAAACGATTCTTGGGCTGTAGCTGGGTGGTTGTGTGCTCTTCACGTGTGTCATGTCCTGAGGCCTTTGCTGCTGGTGGTGACTTGGGTAATTGAATTACTGCTGCGATTTGAAGTTGTAGAATTGGGCATTTAGAGGGTTCAGATGCTGGAAGGGAGGAGGACCTTGTTCATTAGACGAGGAGATGGATGATTTGTCTGTTAATTTAGCTTTTTTCTTTTAATACCAGAAAAAAATCTGTTATTAGAACTAATGTGTATTTTTGTGCTTCTGAATCTTTTAAAATGCTCAATATCACAATATTCTCTTTGGAGTCGGGTTTAGGGTGCATTTCTGGAGTGATACATCATTAAAAGCACAAAGAACATCGTGGACTCCTGTGCTAAAATATCTTTGACTATTTCCAAAGACTTTGGGCACTTCCCTGGCTGGAAACGATCATGAAACGAAGGCAAATTGTGAACATCAGTGTGATAGAAATGTCATTAGTCATGTGCTGAGATAAACAAGGACAGTGATTTGCTTAAAAATACAATGAGAATCAGGACTGACTTTAGCTGTCTAATGAAGTATGTAACATACCCATATCAATGGAGACTTTAATCAGAAAAATAATTCCTTTATCATAAGGGAATAAACTAGAAATTCATCAGTGGTGGCTTTTAGCAGGGGATTTGTCACACGTTCCCAGAGAAATATTGGGAATTGCTTGCTCGTGTCTGCTTCAGTTCTTCGTGTTTAAGACGGGGTTAAATATTTCCCTGTCTCGGGTGATTTGTGTATTTTTAATCTCCAAGTTCTTTCAGGCAGCGACTGGCTCTGGCTCTGACAAAGACTGAATGAAAACCCAAAGTATAAACCCTTCAGACAGAGCACTGGCACAACTGGAGTATTTTTAATAATAAAAAGATCAATATTAGTGTGTCTTTGCAAGTTCTGTCTGCCCTGCTGGCTTTTTAGGGTCATGTAGTAGGATATGCCAGTTGGAATTATTCTTTAAAAAGAGAGAAGGAAAGGGATCTGGAGTAGCTTTGAACTAAAAACAGATATATTTGTCCCCTGGAAGAACATGGGGTCAGTTTAGTAACAGTCAGCATTCACACGCCTACATTTCTCTAAATAACATTTTTTCATTCTCAGGCTGTGTGTCCATTCTGTGTGTATATATAGGTACAGGCTGAGGAAGGGGGTTGTATTTTCACTGACGTAGATACACATTTTATCCATTTTCATTAATTCCTCATCCGCTCTTGTTGGAGAGTGAATGGAAGAGTCAGATAAATCCTCTTTGATTTTATGGTGCCAGAATCAGTGCAGTAGGAAAGCGCTCCCGTGCTGCTGAACTCGTGCCTTCAGATCAGCATTAACCTTGGTTTTACACCCACCCTTCCCTTGTCTTTCTGTGTAATTAATGTTGTCCTCAAAGAATAAATATCACACACCTGGATTTGCTGGGGAGATGAGAACAATGACTAGGAAAAAAGAAATAAGTGGTGGGGTCTTTTTTTCACTTTTTAAAACAACCGAGCCCTGAGTTCCCCTATCTTGCTAAAAACCTCTGAACTAGAAATTAGCTTACTGCTTGTATCAGGAGGATTGTGCATCTGGCTGCCTTCATTAGCTTTCTCTATCCAAATGCAGTGCTTAAAGAGCTCCAGTAATTGGCCCCCTTTGCAGGCTTGGAGAGGGAGCCAAGGACATATAAGCCGCCGTCAGGCAGGAAGCGGGAATTAATGCGCAGCCTTTCTCATCCCGGGCTTGGCATTTTTGCTGTTGGGAAGCAAACTATTTTATTTATTTATTTATTTATTTAAAAGAAAAAAAAGATCAACTTTTGCTGCCTTTGAGAAAATCAAAATGCAGGTTTTCCAGTGTTGTGTTAGAGAAACGGTACTGTCAATATTTATAACGAGCGCTTTTCCCCACGTGTGTGGAGAAGGGGGGTGAGAAGCAGCTGCAGCAGCACCGGGGGGGGGATACAGGCTGGATCTATTTGTCAGTGTACATTTTTAACAGTGTTTTCCTGCCTTTCCAATGATTTTAAGGGCAGGGCGCCCGGGGGGTGGGTAAGCTGGGATGGGGCTGAGCTGTTGGATCTTTGTTTCAGAAACCCGACGTGCGGCTCTCCAGAGGCAGCATCGACCGCGAGGACGGAGGTCTCCAGGGCCCAGTAAGTGTTGGGGGGATCTTCTCACCTCCCACCTCTCTCTCTGCTTTCCCACCAGAGCGTCTCATTCCCTCGGGCTTCGGGATGGGAGGGCATTGAGAAGTTTTTCCTGAACGTTTCCACTGTCGTTACGTGGCTCTACAGCTTTCCAAGAGGCTCAGCCTCTGTGGGAGCATCCGTGGCAGAATCGTTCATGAAGCAGTTTGGGGGATTTGTTCATGAAGCAGTTTGGGGGATTTGGGGGTTTGTTGAGGTTTTTTTCCCCCTTGAAGCTGCCATTGAAACAAATACTAACACGTTTCTACAAATACGTTGCAAGAATTTTTAGATGTCCTGTCTAATTGGGCCTTTTATTTCAAAATGTGGATAGTTTTCTGAAAGTTCTGTCAACAGGAAGCAGGATGAAAATAACTTTTGCAGTTGTTTAAATATCTGAAGGGGTTTCTTCCAAGGAATGTAAATGTTGCTGTTGTATTACCCAGGAATCTGTTTGGGGTAAACGATCCGCTCTGAAACAAATGGGATAAAGCCCAGGGCCGTTCATTTCTGGCCAGCCAGCAGCTGCAGCTCTGCTCTTCTTCCTTACAGGCTTAGCTCTTGTCTGTTTAACAAAAAAAGAAAGTCTCTCCAATTGTTTAATTGCCATTGGAATCTCTGAATCATCCTGATCGAAGGGAGGGGTTGGGCAAGAGACTGTTAATGGTAAAACCTGCTGTTTCGTCTGCTGTTTATCCCCAGGGATCACCTTCCAACTATTCAGGTTAATATTTTAAACACACTTTCCTAGTTCGTTAGGGATGCAATTGTAAACTCGTTTGGCTGCAGCATTTCTTCACTGCCTAAGAATTTAGGGACTCTTGCTGCATTTGCAGCCAAAGTACAGTCATGGATGAGTTTCCTAATGACACACGCAGCGTGGTCTCTGGAGACACTCACCTCTGGAAGCCGCTAAGATTTTTTTCTGTGAAATCGGAGAAGACCATTAGTTATTGTTCTGTCTTTGCTATTGTTACGTCTTTATATAAAGAGCGAGTAAAGTATCCCTGCATTTCGTGCTACTCGTTCAAGATAACCTGGAGATTTTGAAGTCTGTCAGAGGGGTGATGGAGGTGGCTGTTGGTGGCACCAGGTTTAAAGTCCAGCTGGTTTCTCCAGCTGCTGCTTGATTTCAGCACAACCACCTGGGGTTAGAATAAAAACCACCAACCCCCAGATCTCAAACTGCTTGTTGTAGGGGACGTCCTGTCGTCCCAGACAAGGTAGTACAATTTCACACCCCATTTGAAATAGTGTGAAGCAACCACTTAGTGATCACTCACAAAATGAGTTTTAAAAGAGGCTCTAATTCGTGATAACTACATTTCTAGCTCCAGAATTTGATTTTGTGGTTTTATAGTTCTTGATACGTTCAGAACATCACTCTGACGTCGTTTGCAGAGGGAAATGTCTAATGTTTCTGTGGTTGACAACACAAATCAAAGCTGATGACATGACTGATGGCGCTGACAGAAAGCAGATGTTATTTGTAACTAGAGAGGGCAGCTGTGGGACGGTGTGTGAGATGATCGGTTTCAGAGGTTTGTGGTGACAGCAGAAGAGTTTCAGGGCTTTGGATCGTTGAATTCTCCTGGTTTCTGAAAGTGAAAGAAGATTTTTTTGCAGAGTTGTCAGGGTGAATATGCGCCTTTATTTCTAGCCATCACCTTTCTGCTCTAAAGTACTAAGTTGGTAGAACATCATCTATGAAACTTAGAACTTCAGATTTCTCTTTGTTCAATACGTTTTTACGTGAACTTACTTTCTGGAAGTTGTGCTTCTTCACACAGTTTTCCACAGCAAACTGATAGAAATGAGCCCAAAGTAGAGTTAGCGGTGGAGTAGTAGAGTTAGTTCATCTCTGCCTACATGAGTAATCAATAATGCATTATAATGGATGTTCTCTTTAATAGTGGTTTTGACACGTGGTGTGGGGCTGGCTTAACCTTGGTGACACCTCCAGCCAATGTCCTGGTCCTTCCTCCTCATTGTTTGGTTCCACTTTTAGAGCCTCATTATCTATTATACAAGGACACATGGGAAGGTGGAGTCGTCACAGAGGAGATGCTCCTGTTGCACCGGGCAGGAACTTGTTGTCATTGTCCCCTTTAAGTCACTCTGCTCTGCCAAGCGAGGAGAGGACAGGGGATCCTCCATATCACGTGTCCTGTCTGTCCCAGGGATGGCAGGGTCAGGCATATTTATAGGTGGTGATCAGATCCCCCCTCAGTCTTCTCCAGAATAAAAAGACCCAAGTCCCTCAGCCTCTCCTCGTAAGAGAGATGCTCCAGGTCCCTCATCATCTTTGTAGCCCTAATACCACCACATTTGATTAATAATGAAGCATAAACTGTAACGTAGAGGCCAGGGCTGTTGTGAGTGATACAAAATGAATAAATTCGTTTCTTACTGTATAAATGATATACCTGTGGTTAGGAGCTTAGCTAGTGATGGGGAATAAGGACGTGTTTTTAACTTTTGGGAATGTGGTTGAGAACTGGCTCCTCTCAGCGTTGGAGATGGTGCTGAGGAACATTGGGAGCACTGCAATGACCCGTCTAAGTGTATATTTTCTTTTGTAGGCTGGCAACCAGCACATATATCAGCCTGTGGGTAAGCCAGGTAAGCAGTAAACTCATATCCTGTCATCTCCAGTCCTTGGTTACAAGCCTTCTGGTGGCAGTCGTGACCAAAGGTTTATGGCAGTATTTTCTCAGGAGGGGTGGGCTCCATTCCCAGTAACTCCACAGAGGTGTGTGGGTGCTCTCCGTGTTTAAATTCCCCGTGCGGTCCCCAGAGACGCCGTCAGCAAAGCCAAAGAGAGAGAGTGTTTCATCAAGGGGTGGGAAGTGTCTAGAGGAAGCTGAGTCACCGGGTAGGACTTCGTTCAGACACGTGGAACAGAAGTAGACACCTAAATTTAGGTTTCTCGGTCTCAGAGCGAGTCAGAGCCGTGATTTCTGCCACGAAGAAGTGTGATTCTCCCAGGCGGGACACAGTGTGTGTGGTACCTGGCTGTGGGACAAAGGGCCTGGGGTAGGATGAGGAGCAGTTGCCCCATGAAGGGATTTTGGAAGTATCTTACTAAAACAGCCACGTCATGAATTCCACAAACTTTCCTTTCTGCGTTTCCTCAGCAGAAATAGAGATGAAAAGTGTAGCTCCTACACAGAATGGGTGTAGAGTAAGGCACGTAAGGACCTACAGCTCCTCTGCTCGTAGCGTGGAGCACGTGGAGCCTTTGTAGCCTTGACTACAGACCAGAATGGTGCGGGTACATCCGGTGCCTTAATCCTCTGAAATGCAAATTGTCTCCTTCGTTAACCAGATCACGCAGCTCCGCCAAAGAAGCCCCCCCGCCCCGGAGCCCCCAGCCACTTGGGCAGCCTGGCCAGCCTCAACAGCCCCGTGGACAGCTACAACGAGGGCGTCAAGGTACGTTGCTCGGTGTCACACGAAATACATCTCAGAAAAATGAAATACTGCTGCTGTGAGGTGGTTTCCTGTTCCTGAGGTAGAGACCGTGGAAAGCCAAAGAGACTGAACTTCCCAAATAATGTTGTCACGGGGCAAACACGCCCTGGCAGCTCTCCAGGGAGGTGAGGAGTTAACTGGTAGGCTCATATCCTCCACTGCTGTGATTCAGCACGTTCCTCACCCAGAACCTCTCCCAGGTGAGCTCGTTTCCAGTTTGAAGAGCGTGTGAGATCTCCCTGCTCAGCAGGAAGGAGCACACCCAGGGATCCTGGTTACTGGGGTAGCACCAAAGTCTCCTGTCCCTGCACAGAGAGGTGAGACACGTCTGAGCTGTGAGGCTCCACAAAACTCTTGCTGCAGCACCAAGGCTCCTTAAAACCCTCCTAGTTCTGGGGAAGAGGGGAAATGGGCTGTCTCACCTGGGACCCAGGTACTTTCTCATGTGGTGTTTCATCTCCGGTAAATAAACAACAACCCAAAAATGAAACTTGACAGTTTTCTAGCAGAGAGATGCTGGAGGGTGCTGTGAAACGTGGCTTCCTGTCCCCTGCTGTAGTTGGTGTCAGTGGAACTGCTCCTTAGTGTGTCCATCACTTTTAAAATCCTGCCCCAGGGTGTTCTCTGCCTTTGGGACCTTCAGGAAAGAGGAAACCTCTGGGTGACCTCAGGGCCTCCTGAGGGGACCCAGTGGGGCTATTTCTGATGCCAGCTGTTTCCAGCAGCTCGATGTAATAGTGGGTACAATCTAATAGTGGATATAATCTAAGCCCCACCAAGCCCATAGTAAAGAACAGGAATCCACGTTGCGGAGGCCACAGCTATTGCGATAAGTGACACTGACTTCAGGTAGTTTAAGAAAATACAGCAAAAATCCAGTTCATCTGACCACGAAATTCAAAACTTGCCACCAAAGCAGTATTTTAGGACAAATTGATCCCAGGCCCTGCCTCCCTGTCCCACTCTTGCTCTCTTCTTCCAGGATTATCAGGATATTTCAGAATCACCGTAAATAGACAGCAGTGGTGAATTCGAGCAGGATTATTTATTATAAACTGCTGCCAGAGCTTTTCAGGCTGCCAACCCTCGGAAAATGTCAAGAAGCAGTAACAGATGTGTTACTAAACTTGGCTTCTCTGTCATTTCCTTTCTAAATGCTGATACTGGAACATGAAAAATGTTTTCTGAAATACATCCTTTTGACAACAAACAAACCTGAGCAGCCAAAGTCATTGGTAATAAAAAGTGAACGAGATTCGTTTACTAAACAGCTTCTTCAGTGGCAAAGAAGGGCTGGTGTTGCTTTTTCTGTCGAGAGTTTTTTGAAATCCCTGGAAGTGTTCAAGGCCCAAGTTCAAGTGCCCCATCCCTGGAGGGGTTCAAGGCCAGGCTGGATGGGGCATTGAGCAACCTGCTCTAGTGGGAGGTGTCCCTGCCCAGGGCAGGGGGGTTGGAACTGGATGATCTTTGAGGTCCCTTCCAACCCAAACCATTCTATGATTCTATGAAATTGGATGGGTTTATGCCCCTTCAAGAAAACAGCCCATTATTTTTTGATGGCATATAGCAGGACTGAAGATGCTTCTAGGGTTCATTTCAGAGTCCCTTTTCTGCACGCCCATTTCAGAGTCCTGTTTCAGTCTCCCTTCTCTGCAGAATACAAAGCAAGAGGGTTTATCCTACTTGCCCTCTGGAGCCTTTAGGGCACACCATGGGAAATAGGTGGGTTTCTGTTACTCACTGAGGCAAATTCAGCCAAAGAAACTCCTGATTTCATAGTCTGCAGAGCAATGGTGTTCATGTTGGGTATAGACACACAAAAACTTGAGTGTTAAGAGGCACAGATGTCCTCTGTGCTCTTGAAATGTTAGGGCCTGGCTGTAGGAACTGAGTTGGGTACAGTCCATCTAGAAGGGGTTCTTGGTAGTTCTTAACCACGACTGTGATGGGTCATGGCGAACAGGACCCACCCAGTTAGTTTGATGACCATGTATTTCCTATCATGACTTCTCTTTAGGAAAAAAAAAAAAAAAAAGAGTTTTGAAAGATGAATACAACATTTTCTTGCGTAAAGGTTGACCAGGATGTTGCAGAGCCCCCTCTGCTCCGTTTCCCACTCTGCTGCTCGCCCGACTGGCTTGTTCCTGCCAAGCTTTGCATGGTCCTCTTCCCCGTGCGTTGGGGTGGGTGACAGGGAGCAGGGGTGCATGGCAACCCCCCGTGCCAAACGCACCGAGAGCTAACACCAGTGACTGGCCCCTACTGTCCAGGATGCCTTTTTCGTTGCAGGCTTTTTAACTGGTCTCTTGATTGCTACGCGTGTTTTTTGGGTTTTGGTTTGGTTGTTTTCGTTTTTCTTCCTGCTGAGTTTTATTAATATTGTTTTTCTTTTTTCCCTTCTTTTGGTAAATTTCTTTAACCTTCCCCCACATTCTGCTCAACCAATAGCCATGGAGGGTAAGCAGTGCCTGTGTGTGTGTCTACGTGCCCTGTGCCAAAATGTCTTTGCATGTGACTTTTTGCCAATCACTGTTTTAACTTCTCGATTGCTGGAACCGATGAGAATCACAGCCTTTCACTGGTGATTCGAGGCCATTACAATGTTTTCTTCTGCCCGAGGTGTTTTCTGATCCCTGCACTAGATTGAACCTCTCTAATCCTTGTCGGTACCCACTTAGTGAAATGCAGCAAAATGGAATCACCGCGCTCTAAATCCTTTGCTCCTTCCTTAGAGTTTCATCCAAGTAGTTTATTGTTTCAGCAGGGGGGTATCTCAGGTGCTTCCAGTGAAACACTGTGTCACCAGTAGGAAATAAACTGGTTTTTAACCACCTGCGTGGGTGCTTGGGAATCCCATAGCGGTGAGAGAACTGGGATGTTTGTAGTTTCCCAGTTCAGGAGCGGAGATACCGAGGAAGTTTTTCAAAGTTTGTTTCTTTCCTTGAGCTGGGATTATTTTGGTCTGTGTTGGATTTAGCTCCAGACAGATCCGACTCGATGGAAGCTTTGCGGGAGTAAGAACTAGAGGATTTTGGTTAAAAAGCTATTTTTTCTGATCTATTGGAAAGAAACTGTATGAAAACACGTGGTGTTCCCCAGCAGTCCAGGTGGGAAACACCATCCCCACCATTTTTGTTAACCTGATGTGAATTTTCACTAACAAAACAATTAAATATCCTGCGATATTCTTCTCTTTACCACATCAGTCCGTCAACTGTGTTCTCTGACCTTGTTTTGGGGCACAAACCCACCTTTTCTGGAGTGAGGGACCTGTTGTTGCCTTAACGGTGGAAGTTGTCCATCAGAGGTGAAGCACTCGGAGGTGTCGAGTACCTTGTGCTCCTCAATCCTCAAATTATTGACTTCTCTGTTGTGGGAGTTACACTGGAAGAAGCTCTTCCAGGGAAATCCTGGTAGGAATTCCCCAGTTCAGTCAGAAGAACTAAAGGAAATTTCCTTCAGCTCCAGGAGTGAGAGCACTTGGGGGACGGGGGACCGGGAGGGGGGTCCGTTGTGGATGCGAGACCTTCCCAATGGGAAGGTCTCGCATCCACAACGGACCCCCCTCCCGGTCCCCCGTCCCCCTTGAGTTCATCATCAGAGGTTTGGGAAGATGCTGAGCTCCATCTGCTGGGGACAAGGAGCTTAAACAAGCCTTCTCCACTTCCAGATCCAACCGCAGGAGATCAGCCCTCCTCCTACGGCCAACCTGGACCGCTCCAACGACAAGGTCTACGAGAACGTGACGGGGCTGGTGAAAGCAGTGATAGAAATGTCCAGTAAAATACAACCGGCGCCGCCGGAGGAGTACGTGCCCATGGTAAAGGTAAGGAGGCCCTTCCTAACATCAGTGGTTTGGTTCTCTCCTCAGTGAGGTCTTGGAGTGGTGCAGGAGAAACCTTGGGGCAAGTTGGGAGTAGAAGAGCTTTTTGTGGTTTTGGGGGGTAACCAGGGGCTGAGGGCTGGAGTGTTGGACACTGTGTGGAAATACATCCACACCAATAGTGTGTAAACAGTGGTTTTCTTCCCCAGTTTGCTTGTGGAGGGGCAGTGAGGTGTGCACCATCTTCTCTGCGTTTCATTTTTTTAAAAAGAACTTTTTTTTTTTTTTTTTTTTAATGAACCCTTTGGCATTTTGGTGGTGGAACATGGTTTTCAGAGTCCCTCAGCCATGTTCTACCTGCGCTCTTACCCCAGAGAGGGATGAAGTGCACCAGTTGCATCCTGCACTCCGGCTACAAGTCTCTCATCCATTCATTCCATGTTTTTAAACTTAATTTTCTTGGGTTTTGGTGTTTTTTTTTCCTTAGGAGGTTGGTTTGGCATTAAGAACCTTACTGGCGACGGTAGACGAGAGCCTCCCGGTGCTTCCTACCACCACCCACCGAGAGGTACGTGGAGCTGCCCTGGCCTGTTATATTCCACGTGAGCCCCAGCAGGACAGGGATCTGGGCAGGGTTGGAAGGTTTAGATGAGATATCCCATAATAACCTAGTTCTGGATGAGCAGTGATGAGATCTTTCAGTGGAGTTCATGAGTAAAACCGTTTTCCTGCAAAACCTCGAATGAGTGCAATAACGAGCAAACCATGGTTTTGGGATGGGATGGTTCCTTGAGTGCCATCTTGGAGAATCACCCCAACTTCAGCCGTGTGGTTCTGAAGGCACATGTCTCACTTCTTGACCTGTTTTATTTTTTAGATCTACTTTAATGATAGTAATAAAAATATAGTGACCTGGAAACCCAATAACAAGGTGTTAGAACCCTCCAGGTGTGGGTGAAGATCCGCTGTTTGTGATTTGGGTTTAAGAGTGGGTCCTTCCAGTACCTGAAGGGAGCCTACAGGACGGCTGGGGAGAGCCTGTTTAGAAAGGCCTGCAGTGACAGGACGAGGGGCAATGGCTTCAAGCTGGAGGGGAACAGATTTAGACTGGAGATTAGGAGAGGGTTCTTCACTGTGAGGGTGGTGGAGCACTGGAACAGGTTGTCCAGGGAGGTGGTTGAGGCCCCTTCCCTGGAGATATTCAATGTGAGACTCGACAAGGCCCTGGGCAACCTGGTCTAGTTGGGGGTGTCCCTGCTGACTGCGGGGGGGTGGGACTAGATGACCTTTGGAGGTCCCTTCCGGCCTGGGCAATTCTATGATTCTATGATTTGGATTTAAGAGTGTGCTGCTCTTTATCTCCACACCTGCCAAAATTCCATCTGTTCCAGGGAGCCCACAGAAACAGCCCCGGGGGCTGTCCAGGGAGGGCAGATGGTGCCGTTTGCCGTGTAGCGTCGCTCTCAGGAGCACAGAGACTTGACTGAATCTTCTCGTTGCAGATCGAGATGGCCCAGAAGCTGCTGAACTCGGACCTGGCCGAGCTCATTAACAAGATGAAGCTGGCCCAGCAGTACGTGATGACCAGCCTGCAGCAGGAGTACAAGAAGCAGATGCTGACGGCCGCTCACGCCCTGGCGGTGGATGCCAAAAACTTGCTGGATGTCATCGACCAAGCCAGGCTGAAGATGATCAGTCAGTCCAGACCCCACTAAGTGCTGAAGGAAGAGTTTTTTCATCATCAGAAGAAGAATTCCGCTTGCGAAAGGATGTTCTTCCACCTCCCACCAGCAGCGAGGATTAACCCCAGCACGGTCCTGGCTCGGAGCTGACTGACGGCTCTCGGTTCTCTCTGGTGACAAAAAGTTTAACCCCAGTTTTTATATGGTAAAAGCTGAGCTGGTCTGGGATTCCAACAGCGGCATCATCCCCCCGTGTCCTCGGGGAACGGAGCGCGCTCAGCCCAGAGCTGCCGCCGGGGCTACGGCCTCGGGGCCAAAACTTACCCCGAGCGGCAGAGCGGAGAAAGAATATTGTGAAGTGAAGAATTCGGGGAAACCTCAGGGCTGAGAATTCTTGCCCACAGTATATGAACTATCCAGACTGGAATTTTTTTTTTTTTTATTAGAACACTTAACGTCGCAATATGCTAATCACAATTTACAGAGAAAGAATAAAAAAAGCTATATTTTCAAGACTTCGGTCATTTCAAGACAAACTAAAAGCCCTCTTCATCTTCCTGCCTTTTACTTTTATGTGAATGTGTGAAGCATTTGTTTGGAACTAGCTGTAGAACACAACTGAAAACTCGTCTCTTTTTTTTTTTGTTTTTCCACCAGAATAACGTGCCAGTTCTTTTGTAGCAACGTTGTTTTCCTTGGAAGCAAAAATGCTGCTTTGTACCAGAGCAATTCAGAGCTGCATTTAGAGGAGTTCTGTAACCATTCATGTCCCCCCCATTTTTATATAATTTATAAAGACAGATTAAAGCCATGTTGAATATTTTAAACCCACTGTAGTTACTAACCCATCCTTTTGTCTATCTTGCCTGGGAGGAGTTACAGTAGAGCAGTGTAATTAGATTTTCCTTGGTTTTTTCCAGTTACGCCATCTGTTCTGTTCAAATACAAACCACACTCCCTTTTTGCTGTTGAGGGATATAAATTATTCTCAGGAAGAATATAATGAACTGTACAGTTACTTTGACCTATTAAAAAGGTGTTACCAGTGAAACCCTGGCTGTATGAGTTTGTGTGCACACTGCAGAAACCAGTGTTTTCTCCCACCCTAATCCACAGGATTTTACGAACTTAGTTATTTACTTAAGGAGCAAAAACAAACCAAGATTTAAGTAGTTTTCTAGAAAACAATGGAAAAAGTCAATGTAACCATCTGTGTAAGTGACTTGTGATAAATTGGTGTCACCCCTTTAAGCTTTTAAAATCCCTTTTCTTAGGGGTAAGTTTATTCAAAGCAGGAGTTTGCACAGACTAAACCCTTCCACGGGCACCCACGTCTCTGAAAAACCAGAGGAGCTCCAGTTTCCTGGGCAGAGAGGGGAGTGCAGTGTCCACTGTGGGTCTGGATACAGACCCACCCTCCTACAGTTTTAGAGTCCTTCTTACTCATAATGTTAATATTTTAGAACACACATTAGAAAGACAGCCCTTACCTTCTTCAATTGCTCTGGGAAAGGCCTGCTCAGTAGTTGCTTTAGAAATATACTTTTAAAGATTCTTTCATATGTAAAACTACACAAATCTTCCACATGTGCCCTTCAAAGCAAAGCAGTTTATGAAAGATGCTCAGTTTTGTTGCAAAGGCAAAAAACTGACACCCCTACCAGAAGCCAGGCTCAGTGCCTGGCACTGCAGGACTCAGCCTGCCTTTAAATGATACCTGCTCCTGAATAAACACAGGCCCAGCTTCAGCCTCCAGCAAGGCTGAATTCTCAGCTCAAGGCCCTTCCTCCCCTTGTCTTATCCCTGCCCCCAAAGAGGTTAAATTACCTGGTACCATCCATGTGAGAGACAAGAGTACATTGAAAAGTTCTTTATTACAGATGGGTACAAAACTTTTTAGTCAAAAAGACCAAAGCCCATGTCGTCATCAGATTCCTCTGATTCTTCTTTCTTTTCCTCTTCTTTCTTCTCCTCGGCTATAAAATGAGAAAATAATCAGGATTTTTCCTTAAGAGGCACATATAGTTAGTCACAAGCGCAAGCTGCGTAATGCTATCGCACCAAGCCAACAACCCAAGGAGACATGTTTCCACTGGTAGGAAAGTGGGTTTGTGCCTTCAAATAACACTTTTACAGAGCAGGTGCTCTCTTTTCAGCCTCCAGGGTCGGATCCTGATGCTCTACAGAAGGAGCAGCCTTCACTGAGGTAACACCAGTCCCGCACAGTGACTCAAAGTGCAATTCCACCCTAAAGCCAGGGCCTGGTTTGCTCTACCCACGTGTGCTATGAAGCACAAATCGCAAGGGGAAGAGCCGGGCTGACTCTCAAGCTGAAAACAAGCAGTTTTTTAACCCAGTGTTTGCTGCAGCTGATGATTCCTGCCTTGGGTGCAGCACCCCCCTTACCTGGGGCAGCACCGCCTGCCGGGGCAGCACCACCAGCAGGAGCAGCCGCAGCCGGGGCCCCGCCGCCGCCCGCACCCACGTTGCAGATGAGGCTCCCGATGTCAATGTTGGCCAGAGCCTGGGGAGAACAACCAGGGGGGATGCCCAGTCAGCGTCAGACAGCCCCACTTCACCCTCTGTGGGCTTAAAACCCCACCATGACATACCAACAGCTGCTTTGCTCTCACCAACCCAGTCACTGGGTGACAGCATAATGTGGTGACTTGTGCTCGTTAAAAGCTATATTTTAAAGCTAAACCTGTAGGGATCCATTGCCCAAGTTGCCCCCAAAAAAGACAATGGCTGGGTGTGATCTGCACCCAGGCAAAACAGGGACGGCCCCACAATCCTTACATCTCCAAGAGATGCCCGGGTCGCCTCCCCCAAATCTCTCACCTCAGCCCC
>NW_015094509.1:27205954-27286980 GCF_001431845.1 Calidris pugnax | reverse complement strand
CTCTCCCTCCCGCTCACCTTCGCGAAGAGGCCGGGCCAGAACGGCTCCACGTTCACTCCAGCCGCCTTGATGAGCGCGTTGATCTTGTCCTCCTGTAACGAGAGCGGCGCTCAGCAGCCGGCCCGGCCCCGCCGCCTCCCACCCCGGCCATGCTGCCGCTCGCCGCCATCTTGTGCCGGCGCGGCGCGGGCCCAGGCCCACACTTACCGTGACGGTGACCTCGTCATCATGCAGGATGAGGGCGGAGTAGATGCAGGCGAGCTCGGAGACGGAGGCCATGGCGGGGCGCGGTGCTAGTCGCCGGGGTGAGACGGCCTTAGCTTCAACTGAAGGACACAGCACCTTGCGCCGCTGGGGAGGAAAAGGGCGGCGGGCCCACGGGGCGCCTTTATAATGGCGCCCTCAGCCAATCGCAGGCCGAGACGCACCGAGGTCGTCAGCGCCGCTGCCCAACCCGTGACCGGCGGGGCGGTGCTGGCCAATGGCGTCGGGGCAGGGCTCGGCCAATGGCAGCGCGGCGGGGGATGACGGGAGCGTCGGGACGGCGCGGGGCTGCGCGGCCGTGGCGCGGGGCGGGCGGACTCGTGGGGGGACGCTAGGTCCTACTGCCCGCCGCCCGGACCCGCCGCCCGGACCCGCGCGGGGAAGGGGTGGAGCGCACGGCCGGTTTCTCCGCGCCCCTCCGCGTTAAACCGTGAACTCATGGAAGGGACCTTAAAGATCATCGTGTTCCACGGGCAGGGACACCTCCCACCAGACCAGGTTGCTCAAAGCCCCGTTCAACCTGGCCTTGCACCCCTCCAGGGATGGGGCAGCCACCGCTTCTCTGGGCAACCTGGGCCAGTGTCTCACCACCCTCACAATAAAGAATTTCTTCCTGAGATCTCATCTAAATCTCCCTCTTAAATTAATTTAAATGAGCTTAAGCAAAATTATTCAAGGATTTGCAAAAAGCTTGTAAGCTCAGAATCCTAAAATGACAATTTTCCATCACCAGCAAAGCGTGTCCAACAACCTACTGCTGTTAATGCTCCTCCATCCAATTCTGAGCGCTTATTAGACCATCGAAAGTAAAAGTAAGGTGGGCAAGAGGGACTTGACCTCCTGTACCCACACCTTCCTCACGATCACAAACAACCCCCA
This sequence comes from Calidris pugnax, assembly GCF_001431845.1. Taxonomy (NCBI): domain Eukaryota; kingdom Metazoa; phylum Chordata; class Aves; order Charadriiformes; family Scolopacidae; genus Calidris; species Calidris pugnax. Next base: position 27,285,837 of record NW_015094509.1, on the reverse strand, counting down.
ACTCTCACAAAATGAAGATTTGGCACCATTTACTGCTGGAGATGATAAATGCAGAGCGTTGCAGCACTTAACTCGTGGGTACTTAACCCTATTAGTGGGGTCACCAGCTCTGAATTTAATTCCTTAAACTTCCTATACAAGGCATAGGGGAAATGTCTACATTTTTAGCACCCAACTCAAAGTAGCAAATAATTCATCCTTCCGTTAGGATGTAATATCCTGGAACCCCTGTCACTGCCAGGTGCTTGAGGATGGGATTTCACAAAGAACTTCCCTGAACCTGCCTTGGACCTGTCTGTCCCCAGCTCCAGTGCTGCCACAGCCTCCCACGTGAAAGCCATGCCGACGGGTCCATAGGGTGGTAGAATCAGGTAGGTTGGAAGATGCTCATGGAATGGTTAGAGCTGGAAGGGACCTTAAATATCATCTAGTTCCATGGGTAGGATCTTTGAGGGCGCCTTTGAGATCATCGAGTCCTAACGCCGCCAAAACCACCACCATGAGACCATCTGACTGACAACTAACAGCTTTCCATCAAATGGGAAATGAGTAACAAGAAGTTTGCAAACAACCAACAAAATTACAGGCTTAATAGAGACCGGTCATAATTTGCTCATGAAGTTCGTTCATAGATAGTAGATATAACTACATTCTAAATAATCAGAAAGCAGAAACGAATTTGTTCCAGGGCATCAGGATCTCAGAATTACTGCGGCACCTCTGGAAATGCACAGCTCATCAATAGGCTAAAAAAAAACAGCAGGAGACTTGAGATATTAAATAAGAAAGATTCCCTCCAAGGGGGATCCTACACCAGAACCTATATATATGCAGAAGGAACTGAAGGTAAGACCACCCCATGTAAGGAGCTGCTCAGATAGTTTTTACCTTATGGCTAAAGCTACTGCCACCTAAGAAACCCCAAAATGTTAGATCTGAAACGGCTGCTCCACTGAAAACATCCTGTGTTTAACAGGGAGTGACTTATTTTGCAGGATTTAAATTGTGACTATATATTTTTGATCTCTTTAGACAGCAGAGGAATTTAGTTTCAAGGTTTCAATGAACTTGCAAGTTCTCTGTATTCCAGGGATTCTTGGTGCATTCTATTCTGGTTTTGTGGAGAAAGTGGGAAAGGAAATTTCTGTGAGGGAGGAGGAACACTGCTAACAGTTCTGATGTAACAGTCCTTAAGCTAAAAATCATCAAAAATGCTGATGCGTTGTTAAAAAATAAAATACGAAGACCTAAAATGTAAATGTGACATTCACATGGGCTTAGGCTTTGGTTGGTAAAGATGTTAATTAAATGAGATTTGCCTACATCCTTGCTTCATGGCTGTCTTGCTGCATCTACTGAGTGACACTGACAAGGCTGCTCTGTAGGGGCTGGGAATAAAGTTATGATGAAAACACATCACTATGTAATAAGAAAGATAAAAAAAAAAAAAAAACCCAACAAAAAAAACCCACCACAACACCCAGTTTTGCCACTTCCTAAAGCTTCTTGAAGCCCAGCTGTGCAGTCAGGACTGCTGGTTAATAAAGCTCAATTCCAAGGCTCAATTCCAAGGGGTAAGGTCTAGAAATTTGCAGGGGTATGTCCTTTTCACCTCTGATCCTGTAACTGTCTATAGGTTGTACAGTCCATTTACCACATCGTTATCCTTTTGGAGCAGAACAGTCTTCATTCTAGATTAATGTATAGAAAATAGATGGGGGCTTAAAAAAATATTAAATATATATATATATACACATGCTTCTGTGTATTCTATAATCCCAGGGTAATGAGTTACTTCCAGGGTGATGAGTTACTGGGACTTGGTCCAGAAAACCAACGTTCTGGTGTTATATGACAGCACAGGAACATCTCAGTGATACACAAAACACGTAACTTGGCTACGAGACATCCCTGGGTTGGATATTTTACACTTAGAGGATGGTAAAGAGCAGCGGCAGAAATTTGGCTGGATATGCTTGGGCGTTACTTGCCAGCCAAGAAAGGAGAACATCACCAAGGTATATGGATGAACTGAGATGATGTTTCCTTTCCTAATCCAGCCTTTTCCCAGCTGCCAGGGCTGCTCTTTTTCAATGACCAACAACCAACCATAAATTATTGATTGTTTGAGGGGCCTTTGCCTTCTGCTTGCACCCATAGTTTCGGGGCCCTTGCTGTTATCTCACACTTGGACACCACAGCATAAGACATGGGTTCAAAATAAACCAGCATTACAATCTGCACAGAGAGTGTTCTGTGGTTCTAGACAACTGCATCGTACCGCGATTCAAGACTAAAGAAGCAAAACCAAGTAGGGTTAGTGAAATGGCAAAGTTTTGTGACTTGAAGACAGCATTTCCAAACGTGAAACAACACATGAGATAAAAACTTAGCCAGGTATAAGACCAGCAGGTAGGGAAGTCATTTGCACCCCCAAAAAAGAGAAAAGATATGACTGCTTGGCAGAAAAGGAAAAAAAAATATGTGAGATTCCCTAGATTCCCTTAGTCTCTAAATGGGCTTTGTCTTGTCCAGAATCACTTATATCTTCTGTATAGACACCACAGTTTCCTAAAAGCAATCACTGTGTGGCAATGAGAGGACTTAAAAACAGATAAGCCATATTAGGTAGCTACAGTAGATATAGTCCACCTTAATCTCTATACAGTTCACTTTCTTTCTCCGCTAGTTCATACTTTTTTTCTTGTTTAAACTCTTCAAATGGAACATTTAAGACCCTGGGAGGATCCTAATTTGGTTACACAAGCCTGTATCTCCTGGTTTTATTAATTAGCCACACTAATGACTTTCAGGTTGTTGATCATCCACAACAGGGTAGAAAAGCTCTACAGAGCATAGATAGGCTGGCTGGATGGGCTGAGGCCAATGGGATGAGGTTCAACAAGGCCAAGTGCTGGGTCCTGCACTTGGGTCACACCAAGTCCATGCAGCGCTACTGGGTCCCTCACTACAGGAGAAGTTGCCCAGAGAAGGGCAACGAAGCTGGTAAGGGGTCTGGAGAACAAGTCTTATGAGAAGCAGCTGAGGGAGCTGGGGTTGTTCAGCCTGGAGAAAGGGAGGCTGAAGGGAGACCTTCTCGCTCTCTACAACTCCCTGAAAGGAGGGTGTAGGAAGGTTAGGGTTGGTCTCTTCTCCTGAGTAACAGGCAATAGGACAAGGGGAAACAGCCTCAAGTGGCACCAGGGGAGGTTCAGGATGGATATTAGGAAAAAATTTCATCATGGAAAGGTTTATCAAGCATTGGAACAGGCTGCCCAGGGAAATGGTGGAGTTGCCAACCCTGGACGTATTTTAAAGACATGTAGATGTGGGTTGGAGGGACATGGTGTAGTGGGGGACTTGGCAGCGCTGGGCTGATGGTTGGACTCTATGATCTTAAGGGTCTTTTCCAACCAAAATGATTCTATGACTCATGCCAACACTTCCATCCAAAGGCAACAGGTTTAAGTTGTTCTGCCTTCCAAGGGAGGGAAGGTGTTGGTAGATAATCAGGTTGTCCTGATCTGTTTGAGTCATGTGCTGTTAACCAGAACAGCCATCCCCTTCTGCAAATGTTTTCCCCTGTATTTTGCAGTTCCACCTACTGTGCCACTGCCCAGTTTCTTTTTTTTTTTGAAATTTAACAAAATGGCTATAGACCACTAAGCTGGTTTCTCTAAGTTTGTTCATGAACAGTCTCAGGTACAGTATTACTTCCTTTACTCTCTTTTTGTAAACTACTTTTCTCCCTTGCTGAGTTTTTTGGTTTTGTTTTCCTAATAACTAGGTTATTGCAACAAAAAACTAAACTCTATTACTACTTAAAGCTGTAATAATCGGCATAACTGACATATCCCCAATAGGTGGTGCTGTACTGTTTTCATAGTGGCAACTTGTATTGTTGGCTCCGATCCCCTAGAAAAAAGTCTTTCTTGAGTGAAGTTAATAATCTAATAATAATAAATACTTTGGCTTGATTGGGGTTTTTTAAATATAAATAAATATTACAACTAATTTGGCAAAAGAAATCAAGTGTGGCTTTGTAGCTTAGCAATTAGGACCGTCATCTGGATGAGAGAGGAAAAAAAATCGGGCTTTGGTCCCTCTAGCATGGATTAATTGTGATTAAATCAGTAATTGTAAAATAATAAGCACCCCCTGGGGAGGGGACCAGAACCCTCAATGTCTTTGTGACATTGTGACCATGTGAACACATTAGATCATAGAGTCGTGGTCTTCTTAACTTTTGTTCTGATCTCGCTCATTCTATATTCTTATGCAAAGCAGAACACAGAATATGTGAGAATGCACTCACTAATGCACTCGCTCCAGGATAATATCTTAAAAGTTAGGCCAGTTGAGAGCTGGATAACATAAGCTGAAATCCCCATAGATTCAAGAATAAGATTTACAAGTAAAATGTTTTGCCACTATGTCATTTTTACCAAAGACTAAAAGACATTTATAAACTGTGGGTTTTAAAAGCTACTTCAGTTTAAGAAGGCAAGGCTTGTTACCTAGTGAGATCACTGTGTTTTCTCATCAAAAGAAAAGCCATATTGTTTGTTACTAGCCTATTTGTATATGTCAGCTCCTGCTAACATAAACTATTTTTAAAATCAGTTCCTAAATAACCATCTTTGCTTCCAAAATTATTAGAAAATGATCAGTTTATCCAAAACAAATAATTCCTTCCTTGACAGATATCAGTTCTGGGAAATGTCAGCTTGAAATCCAGAAATTATTATAGGTATTACGTCACTCAATTTTTTCTCTAAAGAAACCTGATTATAAGCATTTAAGTAGTTCTTCTTATACTACTCCATAATTGTCCATATAACATATAAAGAGCACACATAAAAGCATGCTTTTATAGAGCTTTCAAAACACTCAAACCAAACTTTTTAAAAAACTGAGGTCTTTTTTTGGGCAAAATTGCCCAGTAAGACATAATTAGGTTTTGCTGTGCTCCAAAACGTCAGTTGTCAGTGACAAAAAGCATTAGAAATAAAGCCAGTGATGTGGCCCAAAATGAGTGTGTTTCTTGTTACTTCAAGAGCAGAGGTAGCAGAGAGCTGTGACTCTCCTGAGTAACACAGAAATGCTGCTCCAAGTGGGCAGTAGCATGAAAATAGCCTGCAGGAACAGCAGGACTTTTATGTGAGAAAACAGTGCCTAAATAAAACTATTTAACTCATTTATTATTTAACTGATTGTGCAAGTCTGCAGTCATGTATACACAACGATAAGCCCTTTTGCTTATGAAGTGCTAAATCTACAAAAATCAGCTTTAAATCAATACGAGTATATTGCACTCCAGGATGTTCCAGGTATTAATTGCTGTTTTCGGGATCTCTATTTTTCAGGGAATTTCTGAAATCAATTGCAGAGTATCCTGTGGAGCCCAAGAGAAGGCTTCAGTGCTGCTCATCAGGGTGGCCAAATTACTCACGTGGACTTTTCTAGAAACCTATCGGTCTATTTTAATGCTGTCTTGTACTTAAATGCAGAAGGTCTAACAGGCAGGCACAGCAGTGTGTGTAATGTTAGAGGGTGTTATCTTCCTCATCAGATTGAAGAGATTGATTAAAAAAACCCCTCAGATGTCGATACAGGGAGCACATGGTTTTTTCCCATCATGTCAGCATTTAGTACTATCTGATAGAGTAGCAAGGCCAAATATGCCTCAGATAACTCTCTTCTGACTCTTAGTTTTGGGGACTTCTACCACCCTCTCACCCCACCGCTCCCACCTCTTTCAGCCTCTTGCAAGGTTATCTAGCATAAACCAGAAATTTTTGGTGGTTGTGCAAAAATGTTACCCAACTCCTCAGAGAGGGGAAAGCAGCAACCCTTTTGCCAGCTCCCTTGGCAAGCCTATCTTAATGTTTATCTATATAATTTTGCTAGACTTCCTCAGCTTCACTCTAGAACTAAATTTGACCCACAATTTTGTCCTTTATTTGTTTATAGTTACTGGTAAACCTTTAACTTTCCAGCAACTTGAGGAGCTTGGAATGCAGACAAATCCAGAATCACTCCAGTGGAAACTCTAGTGGTGACAATGGTTTCAGGAACAGTAGACTTGAAGTGAAAGCTGAGCTGTTAATAGCAACCCTTGAATATCTACAAATATGACCCAAAGGAAAGAGTAAACATATAGTTGATGTAACTTTGGAACAGTGAGATGCTTCTGTATCATTTGCGAGATGAACTGATGAAGGAGGATATTAATTGGTTTGACAAACCATATGAGCAGTACGTTTGCCTTGTCCTTTGGCAGACGATATTTACTGAAGGAATTCAATTGACTTTGAAGGGGTTTGACTGTTCTGGGATGAGAACTGTATTATTTTTCTTAAAGGCTTCCACATCAAAATGGAGCAGGTGAATGAAAGTGTGGATCATAGCTCTTATAGTGTAATTCTCTAGGTAACACTTTCTGGTGGAAATGAGCATCATTCACTTGCTCTTTGCCTCCTTAGCAGGTTTAAGATTTTTTTGCTTTTTTTCTACTCTCCCCTCCTGGAAGAAGAGGTACCAATGAGGTGAATACAAAAGCTCCTGCAGGAATCATCATTACTGCAATCATCTCCTGGGTCTCAGTCCATCAGACTGACCAATACAATGCCTCTTTCACAGTATTGCTAGTTGGTATTCCCCCGTACTAAACTTGACACACGTTATGACCAGAGATTATCTGGTTGTACAAGACAGGAAGGTATCACACCACAGCTGGGTTTCACAGATACAACAAAAAGTGGCTGTGGTGTGGAGGGGTGAGATCCATGAAATGACTGTTCTGAGGTTTTCACAGCAGCTTTGTCTTTTGACTCATAGGGCGTTGGGGAGGAAGAAAAGAAACGAAACAATCAAATCCAATTTTCAAGTAAACAGGGCATTTAAGATCAAGCAGTATGTGTTATATTGATCCCGTTCCAGCATCCCTTTTAAACACGCAGAACCAGGCAGACTGCCTTGAAAGAGAGGTAGCGGGAGAGCTTACTATTTTCCAAGGTCCCACCGAAAGACAGAACAGGTCTCTAAGCAGTCCCGGCTGCAGCACACACTTTGTTTTAGTTTGGCTGTTGACGCTGCTCCTGCCCTAAGGCCAGAGGCTTGGTAAAACCGAACCGTGGGTGACTCCAGGGCCTGGAAAGGCTCCTGCTCCACACGGCCGGTGCCCAGGATTAGCCACATCGCAGAAGGAGGCAAAAGCACCGAGGGCCGGGCTGGGGCAGAGCCGCTGGGATCCAGCCGATGAGATGCCTGCGGGGGAGGCGAAGGAGGCGGCGGAGCCGTGCTCGGCCCCAGGAGCGGGCGGTGGGCGCTCGGCCCGGGCCCACCTCCGGGCTGGGGAGCGGGGCCCCTCAGGCGGCCGCGGGCAGGAGGCGGCGGCGGCGCCGGGCGGAGCCCCCCCCCGTTCCCCGTGACCCCGCGGCTCCTCCCTTCTCCCCACCCACCGCCCCGCTCCTCAGTGCCGCCGAGTAACCTGGTTTCCCGGCGTCGGCCCGGCCCTCCTCCTCCCTCTTTTCTTTTCTTTTTTTTTTTTTTTTTTTTTTTTCATGTCTATTAGACTATGAAAAGCCCAAAAGGTCGAAGGAGATCTCAGAAGTCACTAACACTTCCCTTGTGTGAAAGTAGATTCTCTCATGCAACGTGATCCACTCCTTGACCTTACACTCACTGAAAATAGGGAACTTTACAGTGCTAAGTAGATACGTATAGTTACTTCCTATAACGTATTTCCATAAGTTTACCTCTCTGGGCTTTAAATCAATGCAATGCTCTTCTCAAAATCCTTCCTGTTTGACGGTGAGGCTTCGGCCGGTTTTTACCTCTTTTAGCTGGCGAGGGGGGGGTTAGGGTTCCGTTCCGCCCGGCGGAACGAGTTTCTCTTCCTCCCTCGGGGCGGCGGGGCTGGGAGCTCGGCGGCCCCGTGTGAGGGGAGAGTGTCTGTGAGGGGGGGGGTCTGTGAGGGGGGGGGGGACCGTTGGCGCACGCGGCGGTCTGTCAGCGCGGGAGGCGGCACGAGCCGCCCCCCCCCTCCCTCCGTTCTCCTCCCGCCCCGGCCTGGGCCTGGCTGGAGCCGCCGAGGCCGCCGCCGGCCGCCCTCACGGGGGAAGGAGGGGTCAGGCCGCCGCCGCCACCTCGGCGAGCCAGCCTGCGTGTCCGGAGGCCCCTTTGAGGGGAGGGTCGCCTTCCCCTGCCCTCCTCTCCCCTCCCTCCTCCGCCGCGGGAGGCTGGTCCCGGCCTGAGGGGACGGCGCGGGGGTGAGGGGGGGGGGAGCCCTGAGGCGGCGGAGGAGGGTGAGGTGAGGGCGCTGCTCCCCCCTCTCCCGGGCGAGGGGTTCCCCTCAGGGCAGCTGGGAGATGGCGGAGATTCCACACACACACACACTCCCTCCCCTCACACACGCGTTCCCTGGCCCCGATCGTGTCCCCCCTCGGCTGTGCGCTACGTGCCGCCTTCCCCAGGCCGGCGCTCGGCTGTTCCTGCCAGCTCGGCCTCCTGCTGGCAGCGCGGTACGGAGCGGGGTCTCCATTTCCTCCCTCCCCGATCCTCCCGGGATACCGGGGAGTTCAGGCCGCTGAGGCCGGGCTTCCCTCACGGCGTGTTCGCCGGCGGCTGCGCCTCCCTCGTTTGTGGTGTTTTAGAGGGAGGGAAAACCGTATCCACAGGTCGGGGAGGGCTGGAAGAGGTTATCGGCTTCCTGAGGTGTCTCCGAGCTCTGTCGTGTAATGAAATCTGTGAGCGAAGGGGCGATGAACGTGGGGAGAAAGAAGGTTACCAGCTCGCTCAGGACGTTTAATATTATTTAGGGGAAGGATACGTTAATACTGAGGGAGTTTGTTCAGTTAACGCAACAGGGTTTTTTGTCTTCAGTGTTAGGCTGTTTCTGTGGTGAGGATTCTTTTCTCATCTAGAAACTGTCATGTTTGGGTGACTGTACCTAGTTTTCTTACAGAAAAGTTTCAAAATAAGTGGAACTTCATTTTATGTTACTGTTCTCAACGGTTTTGCATAAAATCTTTTCCCTTAGAGGGATAATTAGCAAAGAGTAGTGCGTGAAATGTAGCTGAGGTGTCTCTTTTACTGCTCCTCTTACGAATGCTTCTCCTGTAAGAGCATTTATGTCTTAGGATCCACAGTTGGGTGCTGGCTGCTTCTTTGGTTTGGTTTTCTTGAAGGAACAAGAATGAAGAAACTGGATGATTCTTTTCTTGTTAAAGTACAGCTCCTCTGTTTTTATTTCCTTGCTTTTCTTTTTGCAGTTTGCAAAGGCTTTTACTAGACACTCCAGGAAGATAGAGCTGTGCAGCTATGTGAATCCAGACAGATGTTCAAGATTTTGGCTTCATGTGTAACGTGTTGCACATTTCACTATCAGTAACTGTGTATAACAATTGATTTAATCATTTGGTGGCTTCTAGTGTCAGGTTCTTGTGCTCAGGTACAGGTATACTTTCAGTTTACAGGTATTCGTGGTGCTCAAATAATGCTGCTGTTGCTGAGGCTCTTATGTTCACCTCCTATTGATACATCTCTTTCAAAGCTATATGTAAAGAGCTAAATCATTGAAAATGTTGCCAGTGTATGGACTGAGAGTGGTTTTACATGTGGGAGTCTCTCTCCCTTCCTTTTTTTTGCTCTCTTCCTGATCCCACCACTCTTCCTTTCACTTGGAATGACCTTACTTCCACAGCACCAGTGTTGGTGGTTGCAGTTTACCATCAAGAACCCATGTTCAGCATGTAAGGGTATTTTTCCCTTACTGGAACAGCCCTCTCTTCTCCTCAGACTTTTGATAGAACAACCTCTATGCTTTTACTGAGTCCTAGGTTGCTACTTGTGTCTCGGGCTCCTGCTCTTCTCTTCCCTCCAGCCAAGCTCATCTTCTCTCTTGTTTATTTCCGAGTTTATCTCTGTAGCTCAGCCCTTTCCCCCTGTGCAGAGCTGGGCAGCGACCGTGTCTGTTTTGGGGTATGAGCTGCGAGTTGTTCTCCACATGGCGAGGCGCTCCGTTTCCTTCCTGTGAAATCATCCAGAGAGAGCTTTAGCAGCCCGGTGGCTTCTAGCAGTCCAGACGGCTTCCTGCTCTGCACCAAGCCATAAAGCAGGGAGGAGAGGTTTCTAAGAGAGCGGGGCTGTAGCGTGAACTGTCCTGGCAATGGGGACTGTCAGCAGGATGGTTAGTTAACCTGGTGTAAGGCTACGTGTGGCCGGCGAGCTGCCAGTGAAAGTCCCCCTTCCATGCTTTAATCTGATACCTATAAAATGAATACACGCTGGAATCCTGTGCTGAAAAGTGTGGTTTGCAGCCGCCGTGAATCCAGGAGAAACCCCAGCCTCTGCACGTCTGTCAGCACATCCTTGTCACCGCTTAAACGCTCCATTCATATCTCCTCTAACTTAGATCTGGCCGCCCTTCGCTTCTCCCAACGCTGCCGACGCGTACGAGCTCCTTGGCTCCTCCAGCTCCTGCCGCCAAACTGGACACCGCAGCCAAACCCCCTTCCGAGGGTGCCTGTGGCTCTGGCCTCCTGCCAGCCTAATCGCTCCATTTGCCACAGGGTTTGCTATTTTAATCTTAATTCTTTTTGCTGGAAACAGTAGAAAGCAAGTGAGGAGGCCCGTATCTGACTAATTTCAAAAAAATTGCTGCCGAATGTGGAAACTTTGTTCAAACATGCTGTTACATCGGGAGTAAGATGTTTTTTTATACAAGAGGAGGACGTCATGAAATCGCTGTTTTTGTGGTTAGGGAAACCTATGATCTCTGTTCCTTTTTCCCAAATACTGTTTGAGTTCTTGCCATAGTGTTGAATTTACTGAAACGTTGCGCCCATATGCTTTTTTCCTGCCTTCAAGAAACTGTAAAGTGAAAAATCTGAAAATAAGAAATACTTTTTAATTTTCTTTTTTTAAGAAAAAGAAGTTTGACACTGCTACTTCTTGGTATATCTTTTTCTAGAAGGACAGAAAAATGTCAAAGCAGCACAATAAAACTACTGTCATTAACTCCAAAGAATTGATTAAAACTTGTGATTTTAAAATTTGGTAACTTATACTGGTTGGTGTTCGTGTATTTATTAATTCTGAATTTAGCACACTATAGATTCTGTTTTTGTTCTTTGAAAGGAAATTTGATTGTTGCTTGCTGCTCAAGGTCTGCATTTATTGTTGAAGCACTCTGAAAAAGAGTGTGTTCTTGAAGGGATTTAGTGGTTTTGCATGTAAAATATAAAGTTCTTGCACAAGAAACAACTTTGAGCTCTCTGTCAAACTAGTGGGAAAAAAGGTTATTTTCTCAGTTGTTGTTTAGCTGTAAGTTACCTCTTTGAAATTGTTAATAGACTGTTGGAACTTCTAAGTCTGTCTTGTTATTTTTCAGTGCATGGACTTATTTTTATTTCCCATACATTTTCTTGAAGATGCCCGATGGTTGGACGTTGATTTTCTTTAGGACTCTTCAGTCCTGAAGTGTGTGCTCATGCCTTTCTTGGGTCCAGCATCCCTTTAGCTTATGCCCCAGTAGCAGAAGGAACTCTGTTGTGCCTCCTGTCAAGGATCTGCCATTCTTTTCTTAGAAAGGCTTTTTGTGTTCTTTTTGGGATGGATCTAGACCAGCTCTTACTGTGCTGGCTCTGCTGGTATCACAGAGTTGCCCAGGTTTTTTGGCTTAATTTTAGGCAGTAAATTATGTTGAAATTTACTGTAAGCTGCCTTACATAGAAGAGGAAACGAGGACTTAATGTACAGCTTCAGCTCTCTTTCCTTTTTGCGTGAGATTTTTTTTCCTTAAATTGCATTTGAGAACGTTACAAACTACAAAACGTGGTGTAACCTTTTCAAGCCTATTGTTGTCACAGTCAGTATATTTTTTCCGAAGGAGGAAGATGACTGCATATTACTAGGTTGCTTCAGGTGGCTGTGTGGGCTTAAAGTGGCTTAAAGATGAAGTAGTCATTTGATGAAAAGATAATTGATGTTGTCATACATGTGAACCAAACTTTCTCCTTTCCTTGGTGAACTGAAGTACACCATTTGCTGTACGAAAAGCGAAACGTCTTTTTCAGCAGCGGTTATCTTGCTGACTCTGCAGTTACGTGAGGTTTTGTACACTGATTTTTTTACTTTGACATTTTTTCAGGTTTGCAGAATCGTCGTGTGCTCATATATACTTAGTGGTGTGTTGTAATGTGTATAGAAAGAGTACAGAGGAACAGCCAAACTTCCCTGACTTCCAGGAAAGTACCGCTTTCACAATTTGTACACCCTCTCCCGCACTGCTCTTCCACTCCCTCTGTTTCACAGCAGGGTGGGAAAGGGAGTTAAATGCTTCAACTCTGTAAGAGAAAATATGTCTTAGATTATCATATGATGGTCTGTTCTTGTACCTACTTTGAACAGTATAGGAGGGAAAGGTTTTTGTTTTCCGTTCCAGAAAACAGCCCTTCTAAATACTTTTGGCTTTCCAGAAATTGCAGGGATCAAGTCGATGAATGCAGTAGAACTTCTAACTGCTGAATTGGCTTTGCAAACCTACACAGTTCTAACTAATTAGGAACTTTAAATGCGTAATGAAAGTCTTCTTCGTGTCGGCTAAGCATGTGCCGACAATAGCTTTGCAAACTTGTAAGACTCATCAAAATTTTGTTGTGTGTTGCCTCCCTTATTTCAAGTTTTAGCGGAACACTTGGTCATGTTTTTAGTGACAGGATTTCTAATACTCAGACTGCCAGAAAATATTACTAAATTTGAAAATTTAAGTCAACCTCCAGTATCTTATTTTTGGTAAGTTATGAACTAGAAAAAAAAAAAAAAAAGCTGGTGGAAAATATGACGTAGTTTTAACTGTAGTGGCTGTGGGTAGGGATCTGTTCCATGCATTGTCCAATTAATTTGCTTTAGTGTCATGCATCCTTTCTGATGTACACACAAAGCAGCCCACTAGAATGTAAAGCATCTCTTATCCTATTGACTGGGGAAGTGCAGCACTTTCCAATTCAGTTGCAAGGGTTGTTGTTTTTCTTTTCACATTTATTGTAATACCCAAAGTTGAACTTAAACATTTCTTTAGGATTCTTATGCTATCAGAATTAGGAAAAATAAAAGACGGACCTGAGTAGCATCATCCCCAGATACACTACACAAATCCAGTCTATCCCCTGTCTTACAGCGGAGTTATTGTTTGTTAGTCCACAGTTCTCTTTGGTAGCCATTTCTAAGAAGTAGGGCTTTGAAGAGACTTTTTGGTACTGTCCAGGAAGTGTTTGTTTTAATCCTCAGACTGAGGTGATGCCCCTCTTTTTGTCCTGACTGTTTTAGTAGGTGGTGTCTTTCAGTGTGTTTAGTGAGCACTGTACGTTTAGCACAATTCATTTTTAACTCCTCCATTTTAATTTGTTTTGCTTTTTCTCTTTTCAGAGTAAGCTTAGTGCTTTTAAATAAAAAGTTTTAGTATGAGCATTATTTCATCTCTTTCTGTAGTCTCTCTTTGCATTTTGCATTAAGGAAAAATATTTCTCCTAAATATCTATCTTTGTAGCTTTGCTGCAGCTGTGAAGCCATGTGGTACTTGCTGACCAGGCTTTCTAGAAAGAAAAATTTGGTGGTTTTTTTTTTTTTTTTTTTTTTTTAAAAACTGTATGACTTAACAAAGCTGGACACAGGCAAGGTAGAAGCAAACCGTTGATTTAGATGGGAAAGTTTTTAGATTTAGATGGCCCCATCTGGAGGACTGTGTCCAGTTCTGGGCTCACCAGTTCCAGAAGGACAGGGAACTGCTGGAGAGGGGACAGCAGAGGGCTACAGAGATGATGAGAGGCCTGGAACATCTCTCTTATGAGGAAAGGCTGAGGGACTTGGGTCTTTTTAGTCTGGAGGAGACTGAGGGGGCATCTGATCAACACCTATAAATACTTAAAGGGTGGGTGTCAAGAGGATGGGGCCAGTCTTTATTCACTGGTGCCCAGGGACAGGACAAGAGGTAACGGGCACAAACTTGAACAAAAGAAGTTCCATCTAAACATGAGGAGGAACTTCTTGACTTTGAGGTTGGCAGAGCCCTGGAACAGGCTGCCCAGAGAGGTGATGGAGTCTCTTGTCTCTGGAGACATTCCAAACCCCCTGGACACGTTCCTGTGCAACCTGCTCTGGGTGGACCTCCTTTGGCAGGGGGGTTGGACTAGGTGATCTCCAGAGGTCCCTTCCAACCCCACAGCATTCTGTGATTTTGTGAAAGTACTGTTGATAATAACATAATCAAGTCAGTCCGAAGCTTGCTTTGATGTTTTTCTTCTCTGCTGCCATCTGATGTCTTTTGAATTCAGTTCTGATTGAGCTGTCCACAGTGCTGCCACATTTTGTTTGTATTTGGGTTGTGAAACAGGTTTATTTTTTTATTTTTTTTAATCCCAGATGTGGCCAGAGTAGTCCATTCTCTTCTGTTGTAATTTGTTTGTCCTCTTCTATTTTTTGCCAGTGCTGCTCAGTTGTGTGTTGCCTTGGCTGTGGGTTACAGTCTTCGTTCAACCTTCAGTAAACAGGCTACTGAAGAATAAAACTTTTCATTGCTGGAAGTAGATTCAGAAGGTGTCCATGTGTGAGCCTGTAGTTTTACATTTCTTAAACCAGCCTAATCTCACCCTGCTGCAGTAGAAATGGTCGTGCAGGCGTTGGTGTGGGAGGCTGCCTTGTGCACTGCTGGGCAGACCCATCCCAACTAAAACGAAGTCCCTTTTCATTCCATGCCTTTGCATCCTCTCCTAGATAGTTTTAGCTGCTTTGCTTCTCTGCAGGAGGACTCAGAAGGCAAGTTTTGGGATCACAGACTGAACACCGACTGCTCTTTGGGTGCTCGTTCTGTCTTACAGCAGCTCAAGTCGTACGTGAGCTTATTACAGCCTGAAGTGAAGGTGTTAAGGCCTGGGTGCCAGCGTTAATATATGCCATGATAACTCTGCAGTTGTGAAAGTCTCTGTCTTCGGGAGAAGTGTTAAAATATTTAACTTGTCAGAGATACAGAATAACTCCATACATCTGCACTGTTTTGGGCCCCGCGTGTCTTCCCAAACGGTTCTTCTGGCAACGACCCGATTGCTTTCCCTTCTACAAGTTGCTTTATAATCCCAATGTGGAGAATATGCTTAATGTTAACTCTCTCACCTGTGTGAAGAGTGAAATCACATAACACGTAATTCCATCAAATAGATGTAAGTCTGAAGGGTAGCTGATCTCAGCATGTCATCCTGGGGACCTTGAAAATACACTTCTGAAACTCTGTTGGTGTTACAGCACAGATTTGTGTAGAGGGAATCATAGAGTGGTTAGAGTTGGAAGGCACCTTGAAGATCATTGAGTTCCAACCCCCCTGCCATGGGCAGGGACACCTCCCACCAGACCAGGTTGCTCCAAGCCCCATCCAGCCTGGTCTTGAATCAAGTTGATGATTTTCTGTGGAGTCTAGAAAAAAAATAAAAATAATTGTAACTCTTTTCTGGCCAGAGGAGGAGCAGACTTGGCAGGGAGCGACAGATACCGTGGGTGGCTCTGTTCGAGCTGCTAATGTCACAGCTTGGAGCTTTAGGACTTTTTGTCTTGGTGGTGCTTTTTTTTTTTTTATTGTATTCTTCGTTCGATCGTGAAATTTATGTTAGAGCTTATTAATGTGAGAAAATAATGCAATTTAAATTTTAATTTAGTAGTAGGAAGTGTGTGGATGTGCTAATTTAGATTTACTTTAAATAAGCCAATTTTAGAAGAGTTCCCGAGAGGGGAGGTTTCCCTGGCTTAGCTAGATCAATCTAAAAATTGTTTGAAGTTAAACTTGTGTAGATGAATAATGCTTTAAAACATAATTATTACTAGGGCCTCGTTATATACCTTCTGAAACTTGTTTAGCAAGTGTTTACTATTAAAGGACAGGCATCTATTCATACAGAGGTTAAATTCCTATCTAAATGTTGCTGTGTTCTTGGCTTCGCTGATCCCTTGATAATGAACTTATTTCATTGTCCTTTCATAGAACTTGTGGTTTGCAGTGAATGCTCCCTTTCTACTGGATTTTTCTTTTTTTTCATCAGTTCCTCTGTTGGTTGTGCTTTCTTGCCCCATCGTACTCCTCCATCGTTTCTGAAATCTTCATTTGCTCCCATGGGGAGGAAAGGCTTGGGGAGAGCAGGGGTTTTCTTGTTTGTGCTTTTGAAATGTAAGGTTTCTCAAACGATCACACTTGTCAACTTCAGCTCTTCTGACTGGAGTATTTCTGTTGAGAAAGCTACCGACAGACACAGGTTTACAAAGAAAACCCAAAAAACCACCAACCCTCCAAACCACAAACAAAACAAAAATAAAATAGAGAAGAAACCCCACTTCAGGTAGAAATGACAGTAGAGAAGAATGAACATCTTGGTGAACCAGTGTGTTTCTTTTTTGGGAAGAGCTTCAGTGTTTAATGAGGGAATGCTTAGGACTAATTCGTATGGATTCAGAATATTTGCATAAGGGTGTGTTCTTTAAAAAGTGAGAGCTTAGTTCAGGAGGAGGAAACTTCCCACCGGGGCAAGGAAGTGGAGCTTTATTGTTTGGGTCTCATTATGTGATTGGAATTCAGTAGTAGGTATTTTTTTTTCCTAATTGTTTCTGACTTGCAAATCCCCTTTAAAGTAAAGTCCCAGTGGAGGTACAGACCTCTCTGTAGGAAACTTGTATGTGCCTTCTCTTTAAATATACCTTTCACAGAGTCCTTAAAATAACGCACAGCCCAAAAATGGAAATAAATAGGACTGAGTGCCACATGGAGTAAGGTTTTGACACTGACACTGCAGGAGCAAATGAATTATTTTCAGAGAAAAAAAAATCTGTGGGGATTTGGATCTCCCTATAGGAAGATGCCATTATTTGCTGTCTCCTCCCGTGGGGCTGCTGTCATGCCTGGGGTGGCACAGTGCCACAGCTGAGTTTTGGTTTGTATCAACTAACAGGAGAATGAAGTTGCTTACAAGAAGCAGGTGGAGGAAAAAAAACCCCAAGATGTAAGAGGGGGAAAAAAAAAAAAAAGTATTCTCATTGGGGAGTTCTGCTGAAAGCCTACGCTCTCCTCGTATCTCAGTTATTCCATTATTATGAACCTGCATTTTGCCTCTCTTTTCAGCGATGCTGAAAACCACAGCCCTATCTCTTGAAACCGCAGTAGACACTATTGGATCTCTTGCATGTTAAAGATGCTCCTGCAGCTGCTTTCACTATCTAAAACGATAGAATAAGGCATAACCTCAGCTCTTAACTGTGAATTTTCTATTTTGAAACTAAGCCACGATAGTGTTCATGTTTTTGTAGATTAACCCGGTGTGGGTATGGGGAAAGATTTCTTTTTCAAGGAAAGCAAGGAGTTACAGCTCAACAGTTGAGTTTTGTGTATTAAAAAAATATTCGAGGTACGAAGACAACTTTTAGTTTTTATTTTTAGATTTTACACAAAAATACTGCCAGCCAAAGTCTGCGGGGATATGAACGTGCTTGCGAAGGTGCAGCACGAAGTACAGCCATCTTAGCTTTTTTTCTTCAGTGAGCTGAGGACAAGTCATTTCTGTGTTTCATTAAGTTGTATACAATGTGAATACCAGAGGGAATGGGGATTTGGGGCCTCTGTGGCACCAGTTTCCAGCTGGTGAGGCACAGCTCGTGAGAAAGATGTGCCAGCGGCAACAGAGTAAAGTCCAAGCTATTAGAGCTCGTTAAGCTGTGTGTGTGTGTGGGCACTAATGTCTCTAATAATACAGAATTCCAGGAGGAGAGGCATGGGGTGTAATGGCAAAAGATCTGGGAGGAGAAGGAAGAGAAGGGGAAGGTTGTGGTAGAAAGGCTGGGGGAGCAGCGACGACTCTGGTTCAGGTGACTTAATCTCTCCAGGGTCTGCTCGTGAGCTGTGATGCACAGACCAGTCCTTACTATTTCTAAGGGGGAAAAAATATCTATGGCATACTGAAATCTTGAGTTATTGAGGTAATGAAGTGCCACAGGAAGGTGTACAGTATAATGGTGTTCTTTGATGGCTGGAGTTAGATGGAAACTTCAGTCTGTGCGTTGAAGTAAATATTACTGGAAGAGTTGATAGTGATGTATAAAGAAGTCTCACTTTACCAGCCTACTAGTGGCTTCAAAAAATACAAGAAGGGTGGGTTATGGTGTTTCATACTCACCTATGCAGGCAGCTAACAGAGAAGGAACACAGAAAATACTATTATGTGCTTTATATTAAATTGTTAAAAAAGGCATCTGGAATTAGTTCATCATTTTCTAAGGTATGGAAAAGTGAATGAATCATTACGGTCAAGTATGATAAATAGCACTAAGAATGTTCTGCATTTCCCCCTTCAAGTAGAGATTTTCCTGAAGGAGGAGTTATTTTGTAGTTTGAATTCCCATTTAACTTTAAGCTGGGTTGCTGACGTGTGGGTAACCCATAAGCATCCCCTCCATTGTTTGGACAAGGCTCACTATTTGGATGACTTAATTCAACATTGTAGTTTGTAATTAAAAGCATTTTTCTGCATCCCTTAAGAAGGTTTCCAGTAGTACTTCGTACAGTTTTGTGCACAGGGCTCAGTTTAACCATCTGGCTTATTAACAGTAAGGATAATTATTGTATGCTCTGTGTGCTCCTTGTCTGCTCTGATGGTGCTCTTCTGTGGCTTGCAGGTGGCCAGTGGAGTGGTGAGAACCAGCTTGTTAGTGTGGAGGATAGACTCTAACGGTCTAGGCTGGAAGGAAAATGTGGGAGGAAAAAACAAAAGAGATTAACACTTGGTGTCTTCTGCAAGTTGACATTGTCCAGAAGAAGCTTGTGGGCTAGAGAGAACTTTGTTTCTCGCCTGCTGCTTTCTGCTGGAGCGTTGATCTCTTCCTCTTTGGTTCTCTGGCATTTTGTTGTTGTAGTCTTTCCTGTAGTCTTACTTGAAGCATGGTGATAATTTACAAAGCAAGCTGGATTGATGTCTTGCTCCTCCCTTTCATCTCTGAGTGTGACACCCACTCACACCATTGATGTCTGGGAGTGATTCTGGTCTCTGTGGATCATATCACTTCTGGCACCGAAGAGATCCTGTCTCTATCTTACAGGGGTCAAAAAGTAACAAGGATAATGAAGGGAGCTATAGATCTGTATAAATGTGTAACTGGTGATTTAAAGCAGACAAAATAATCATAGAATGGTTTGGGTGGAAAGGGACCTTTAAATATCATTTAGTCCAACCTCCCCTGCCATGGCCAGGGACGTCTTTCACAAGATGAAAGGGTTGACTTGAGAATTAACATTGCTTGAATTCTTTTTGCAGCAAGTGACAATTATTCCATAAAAATCATCTCCAGATTAGGTCTTCTGAACATAATGAGATTACAAGTCTGAAAGCAATGCTGTTTATCTAACGCCGACTCCTTGTTAAGGGTTTTAATTTCATACTAGAAATCTAAGAAATTAGAAGCAATCTGGCAGAGTGGGATCCCAAAACTTTTCATATATGGGACTTAAAATATGACCAAATATTAGGGCAGCTCCTTCATTTTTGCTCATCAGCATTGAAGAAGCCCAAGATCTGATAGTCCACCTCGGCATATGCAACGTGCTGT
Organism: Calidris pugnax; assembly: GCF_001431845.1. Lineage (NCBI taxonomy): Eukaryota > Metazoa > Chordata > Aves > Charadriiformes > Scolopacidae > Calidris > Calidris pugnax. The sequence goes on along the minus strand of NW_015094509.1, from coordinate 27,266,205 downwards.
GCTTAGAAAGTGTGCTGGCTGCTCACTGAGAGACCAGAAGAACCTTTAGAGCGGAGCTCAATCAAAAATGATGTGAAAGGCATTGTATGTGAATTTGACAAGGGTCCAGGTGCAGTTTTTATATGGCTGGAGTGAGAAAAGAAATAACAGAAACAACACGTGCAGAAAAAAATGAGGAATTTGAGAAGATAGTTGAGCTATGTGTTGGCTTCCAAATGTAAGTGGAGACATGTGGTGGCCTGGAATGAGCAGGTACTTGAGAGAAGTACAGGAACAGACTGAATGCGATGGGGAACCGGGACACCCTCTGTGGCTCTGGACAAGGAAGAGTTGTAAAGCAGCATTAACAGCCCTGTGTCTTCACTTTGCTACTAAATAAAAGTAACTTCAGAAGTTGAATTTGATGTGTCCAGTGACCGTGTTGGATGCTGTACAACTTCCTGGATCTTACTTGATTTCTAGGGCAATAAGGCTTTTACACTGAATTTATGGGTTCCTCATAGTAGATATAGATAAGGTTTATGGGCTTGCCTCTTCCTCACCCCTCTCTTTTTCTGAGGGACACCTTTAGTAATCTGTTAGCCCTCCACCCCGTTGCATAATTGTCCTAATTGGTATAGCTAAGACAGCAAGTGGTTAAAGGAGTTGTTCTAAGTAGTCTTTAGTTGCAAAAAAGGGTAAGAAGGATTGTTTTCCCCTTTTACTCTTTACCTTTTTCTGTTCCTCTGGATGCTTATCAGGTTATTTGCCGTCCTGGGCTCTATGAAGTAGTGCTTTTCGGGAAGATGCATTATTAGCAGGAAAGATCATGGAGTATTCTGTCAGTCACATCTCAGTAAAGAACCTTCAATAATTGATATTTAAGATAATGCAGATTAAGATACCAGATTTAAATGAAGTTCTGATTACATCATCTCTTCTTCTGCTTCCCTCCAGCACTTGCCTTGTGGTTTGTTGAATTCTTGGGGATAACAGATAAGTCCGTTACCTTTATTTGTTGTGCACCATCTAATCCAACAATGCTGTAGCTTGACTGAAGAACTTCTAGTTTCCATACTTTAAAACGTGCTTAGTGAGCACGTCCAGAAGGACGTACAGGTTCCATATAGACTCCTTTACACCCGTAATATCAAGGGACTGTGAGCTGCAGCTTTGAGTTTTCCTTATCTCATAGAAAACACTGCCAGCCTTTTCCCTATCTTTCTCTAACGGTTCTTAACAGAAAGCCAGTGCAAAAGTTAAAACTTCTCTATAAAACCCAGAGTGTAAGAAAACTTGAAGACACCCCAGAGCTTTTTTCAGTTGGGTCCTAAAAAGAAAAGGAAGAACTCCCTTTTCTTGCTGTGACCATATGTATTTGTAAATAAATAAAAACTCTGTTCTGATCCTGTCAAGGATTTTTATTGGATGCTTTCCACATTCTTGAATTCCTTCTATTTCTGGTATTTGAATAACTATTTGTGGAAAACCTGTTTCCCTCATCATGGCGTGTCTCCTCTTCAAGTCTTCCATTCTCCATCTTAAAGCTGGGCTCCTAAAAATGGGACATGACCTGTTTGCAAGCCCAGTGACAGGCCACCAAGGCAGCTAGGGGTGGCAGCACATACCAGGGGAGGCTGAGAGAATCGGGTTTGTCCAACCTTGAGAAGACTAAAGGCTGGTCTTTGGGTTCTGCACAACTATCTAAGGAGAAGCTGTGGAGAAGATGGAGCCAGACCTATGGCACATGCCCCAGAACAGGGCAGGAGGCAAGGGACAGAAGGTGGAACACAGGAAACTCCAGTTGAGTATAAGGCAAGTTTATTTTACCACAGAGGTGATCAAACACTGGACAGAGTTGTGGATACTCTGTCCTTGAAGATATTCAAAGCTTGACAAGTCAACCTGGTCCCTTCTAACTTGAGTTGTCCTGTGGTTGTGATGCTCAGTGCCTCTGCAGCAGCTGCTGGAAAGCATTTTCAAGCAGATGTGTCTGTTCCTTTACCAGTCTTGGGGTTTTTAACATGATTGTGATGAACACATTTGTTAGTTTTTTGTTTCTTGCAGTTCTGGAGACAGCTGATCACTAGTAAAAGGTTTTTCCAAGGAGAGATGCCTCCTCTCTGTGTCTGTGTGATGGAATCCGTAACTGTCCTGGAGGCAGCAATGAATATGCACAATGGTTGTATAGTCTGCAAGGCAAGCGAGGTGGATCAAATCAAGTGCTGCAGGAGAACTGAATTGCATATTGAATTAAAATTCTGTACACTAGCATGAAGCGTGCCCTTCTTTTATTAAATACTTGGGTATCAAGTAATTAGTTTATCTCAACTACTTGGAAAAAGTGCATCTTTTCTTGCGCAGCGATATCCGAAAACACCCAGAGTGATGATGCGGAAGAGCTGCCCCGTTGGCTGATATTAGAAACCTCAGCTGAAAGTAAAGCTTCCAAATAAGGCTTCCTTCCTTCACCTTAGTTTCATTTAGAGACTGTATTTTTAGAAAAATGGGTTTAGAGAGACTTCCTACGTAGGTTGCGTTAGCCCAGTGCTAAAACTTGCTCGGAGTTGTGAAAACATCACCTGATGATTAAATATGCGTTGGGACTTGCCTTGCAAGGAAACTTATTGATATAATTACAGTAGTATCATTATGCTGAGACGATTTCCTGTGTCGACAAGCCCTTAGATGCAACTAGTTCGGCCCCTTCTTATTTAGTAACTCATTAGGCCTCTGAACTGCACATTAAAATTGCATAATTCTTGGCTAAAAAAACTTCACTGCTGACTGGCAGCGCTTCCAGGGTGCTGAGCACAGACCAGCAGTTAAGCTTTAAAAGATGATAGAGACTGAAGGACAAAAGAAATGAACGCTCTTAAGTCTGGGAAAGGGTTATAAATGAAACAGTCCTGAAAACTCATCCTTGCACAATTGGGTGGATTTTTGGAGCAGAGGAGCTGAGCCAAGCTCATCCAGGAGCCCGGCTCATTCGCACCTTTTATATCCTGGGAGTGTCTTGGCCAGAGGAGTCCTTGAGTCACTCTTATCTCTGGTTTTGATGTAGGAGCACGCACTCAGACAGCCCTGGTGTTCGCAGCCCTGTTCTCAGTTCACCAAACTCAGTGTTTGGATTAAAGCAGCATTTCTGGGACTGAGCAGAGTTCCTCTACCACCCCCTTTTTCCCCTGCTGCTCTCTTCTGATGCAGTAATATAGCCTGACATTTAATTCCATTTCAGAAAACTGCCACAAGAATGTTATTTTCTTAATATCTTCTTCCAGGTTTCTTTTTTTTTTTTTTAATTTATTTTAGAAATTGCCATTCTTAAGATTGATAACTATGAAGGTTTGGTCTATGTGAATTGGATGAATTATAATAGGAAGTCTGTTTTTTCGTGATAAAAATAAGCCTAAAGACAGTATACTGGCACTTCATTATTCAGTACCCAGCTTAACTCACCTCACACCTTTAAAATGGGGCTCTTGATGGCCTCAATCATCATATCAAGGCTGAAACGTTCTCATTATTCGTATTATAGTCTAGCAAATGAGTGAGGAGCTTCTGATACTTATCACATGGCTGCTCCGGTTTATTAGTCTTTCATCTTTCTTCTCATTCATTCTTCCTTTGACAGCGCTTTAAAAGTAAAACCCAGGTGTGCGTGTCAATTCTACGACGCTTTCAAATAGAGTCTCTCCAAAAGCATCATCTGCGTTAACGAAGGGGTCTCTCAAAAACAGAGTAACACGTGTCGGGGTATGAATTTTGGCAGCTTTCCTCGAGTAGGGCATCACCTCAAGCTTTGGTGGCCAGCAGTGGCCTCTGTCACATGCCCCATCGCGTGGCAAAAGCTCTTTAGAAGGAACCTATGTGCTAAGAAAATGTTCTCCTGTTGCTGTGGTTTCTGGCCACAGTTCTGGTGGGAATTACACAGGGAGTGCTCCAACGAGGAGTTGGGGCAGGTGAATCACTTTGAACGTAGCAATTATGGTTCACGATTGAGTCTCATGGCTTTTTTCTCTTTGATAAAAATAGTAAATAAGGCTCCAGCCTCTCCCGTCAGCACCAAATCCAGTCTTTTGGGACTCTGTCCTTCACAGCTGGTCACTGTAATACGTTTCACACAAGATAGTTTGATTTTGCGATCTTACTTTGAGGCAGAGGTCCAAGAAGTGAGTTCAGATCAACAGTTGTAATATTATTTATTTTTTTTTCCTCCCTTGAAGTTCAATTCACATCCCTCAGTCCTATAGCGAACGCAGATATATGTGTTTTATGCGGCAAAAATATAGGTTCACTGCTTATCAGGTCAGTGCTGCTGTTTGATAAACAACACTTATCTCCTTCAAGCAACACCCTGCCCTAAATAAGTTTGCCTGGGGAGTGGAGCCAGAAATAGCTTCCTTTTTAAATTTTCTTTTTTATTAGGTTGTAAAAAAAAAAAAAAATCATTGAAAAAAACGTTTAAAATGAAAATAGAGGGTGGCAGTAGTCCTGCTTTCTGAGGTTTTGGGGTTTGTTTTCTCTTTTTCCTCCATCAGACAGGCAGGTTGTAAAAGTCTGCAGTTGCATCTTGCCCTGGGAGTCTGTGCTTCTCCCCGTGTTATTCTGAAAACTGAACGTGTTCCCTCACTTTTATTTACTGTTTGTTGCTAAAACTCCAGTGGAAGGATGTAATGATGGGGTGGTGTTGTTTTCAGTGGTGCCCAGTGACAGGACAAGAGGTAATGGGCACGAACTTGAACCAAAGAAGTTCCATCCAAATGTGAGGAGGAACTTAATCGCTTTGAGGGTGGCCGAAGCCCTGGAAGAGGCTGCCCAGAGAGGTGATGGAGTCTCCATCTCTGGAGACATTCCAAACCTGCCTGGACACGTTCCTGTGCAACCTGCTCTGGGTGGACCTGCTCTGGCAGGGGGGTTGGACTAGAGGATCTCCAGAGGTCCCTTCCAACCCCATATCATCCTGTGATCCTGTTTTGATCCCCAAACACTTAGAGATACAGCTTTTATGCCCCTGTGAGAATTATCCGATGTTAATACAGCGGGAGGAGGATGTGTTATTTAATTACAAAATTATTTAATTTTGCAGCATAAATAGCTTGTGGGGGGTTCCCCCTCCTTGAATGCTTGTCTTTGTACTTCCAAATCTTGTAAGCTTTTTTTTTCTTCCTGTATTTCTGAAAACTAGTCGTGACGTCCCGAATCTGGCAAAGAAAAAGGAAAAGCAGGGGAATTGGGATGTGGCAGTAAGGTAGAGAAATGTTAGAAAGCCTAAAAATAGACAGGACAGAGAAGGGAAATGCTTGAGGTAATAGTTGCCCAGATCATAGTGGTTAAGGCAGTACAAAATGCAGCCATAATACAGTGGGTAACAAGGAAACAGAAATGTTCAAACCCAAATACCAGGAGCCTGGGCAGAAGAGAGAAATATTTTTGAGCGGCTTTAGTGGAATCAAAGCCGCAAAAAAAATACCATAGCGTATCATTAATGACTAGGTCGTGGTTTTCAAATGGGAATGTTCTGTTACAAAAGATGGAACTAAATAAGTAGTTTAACGCAGCGATGAGCCATAAAGCATTAAGCAAGGGAATGGCTGAAATCATAGGTGGGAGCTGGATTTCTTTGGGAAAAGATGGTAAGTGAGATTCTGGTGGAGTAGAAGTAGATGCTCGCTGCTCCTCCTGATTGGATTTGGAGGTGGATAATGCAAACCTTTGTCCCATTGCAAGTATAACTATTTGTGGGAGTATTTTTTTATATTATTTTCCAGCTGTAGTGATAATGCTATGAATAACCTTGTCACATCCACAACAGAGGGCTCTTTCCAGTTAATGACATGGAAGCTTTGTGAATTTGTCACACCGAGCAAGGGGAGGTGGTGGCCGTGGAGGCCACCTGAGTGAATTCAGAAAAATATTTCAAGTAAGCAGAGGTCCTGTAAGCACTGGGAAAGATGACAAATTGTGTCTTAGAAGTGGAGATGTGAAGGAATTTAAAAAAAAAAAAATGGATAAATAGTGTGGAAAAAATACTCAAATGAGAATAATTGTATTTCCATTGAAAGCAGAACTGAAGGAGTCCATATACTCAAATTAGGGAGCCAGAATAATCTTTTTATCACAGAAACCTGAAGGTTTAGGTCATGAAAGCACAAGTCTTTACCAACAAGCATCTGTCTTTAACAAATTGATGGAGTTAGTGTTGGAGAATCCCAAATTTTACTGACGATGTTTATGAAAGGGAGGAAGAAAAGCAAATTGAACTTGTCTAATGTGACATCAAAAGGGTCTGTAGCTCAATATATTTGAAAGATAAAACCTGAAACAAGCTTCCCAAACATAAACCAAATGAGAAAAAAACGTATTTTTTTGCCTTAAAAATAAAAATTAATCAACACAAAACCCTGTCATATTCCCAATGTCAAACCAAACAGTCCAGATTCTGATGAACTATCTGATATGTGCAGAAATTGCTGGAAATCTGATGAGTAGAACTGTAAAAATAAGTAAGGAAATGCTGCTGGGGAAACTGGCCGTGGGGAGTGTTGATGGGTGAACTGGGGAAATGCTGCTGCTGAGGTTGGGAATGGGCTTGTTAATTATTTCATTGAAGATCTTGTGTATAAATGTTGGAGATAAGTATGTGAAACTTCATTATGGGGCATTGTCAGAAAAGGAGGGCCTGAGAATCCTAGAGAAAGCAGGAGGGTAATTGGTAGGGGTTAAAAAAATAGATGTTAAAGACGATGTAGCTGGGAATGAATTGTGAGCTGGGAGATGGTCAGTCAGAAACAACCATGACACGTGTCCTCACTGGTTCTGGATGGCCAAGAGCTGCCAGTGGTGCAACAGGCAAATGCAGTTTGGGGCTTATTAACCCAATGTTAATGGGACCTCATGCAGAACACAAGAAAGGTGAGCTGAAAATGCATTAGCATGAAAAATGACAGGAAAGATGAGAAAGAAGCCTGGTTTACGAGAAGAGACTAGTAAAAGTAGTATAGCCAAGAATTAAGAATTAAATGGGAATTTGGTTTAAATCTAAAAATACAATAAGGAGTACTTAATGTGAAGGGCAGTGGGTATAACCTGACAAGGAACAAATAAAAGTGGAAGCATGTTTCTGGGCGTTAGAGCATCACAGTTGTGGAACAGCTTTCCAGAAGGGAAAGCGAGGGTGGGAAAGTGGTGACTGATGTGTTAATGAAGGGATGGGTATTGTTTCTGGTGCTCAGGGAGGACTGGGTTTGATAATCCCAGGAAACCACACCTGGTTTCTTACATAAGTAATAAGAAGCCTCCTGGGTTATTTCACATGTAGAAGGTTTTGCTGCAGGTTGTTATTGCTCTCCACCAGGGAAAAACCTGAGGCTGCAGGAGTTTTGAATACTCGAGTTGGTCCCTTATGCGCTTCTACATGGATTTTTAGTGGAATTTGGTAGATTGAAACAACCACAGGTTGGCTGATCTACAGCCTGGTGTTTGAGCTCAAGAATGCAGAAGAGCAGCAGTAGACTACTTGCTCTGTTTCCTTTCTGTTTAAGGGAAGCAGTAGGACATTTAATTCTAGTTTAATTCTAATACAGAGTGTCTGCCAGAGATCTGCACTGTGAAGGAGCAGCTCCTGTGCTGTGTTCCCCTCTCTGGCAGGCTGTGTGGTGTGACCCTTAGAGCACAATGTATACAGCTGAAACACACATGTTATATTTGCTTCAGATGCAGGCAGCCCATCCAAATGTGATTGCAAAGGTTGGTTCAAGTGGTAGAAATTCCAATTTATAGGTGTTTGCTCAAATGAAGGTGGGTAGGTGATTCGCTTCGTTGTCTGTTTTGAAACCAAGGTTCTTCCCTGCAATGAAGTTCTAATCCATGTTTTCCTAGCAGTGAAAATGTGCCAGTGCAAATTCCCTTGGCCTCTCAAATTTCCACCCAGCTGATGTGTAGTATAGGAAAATGCAACTAATTTTAAGATTTGATTCAGTAATAAGGGCTAGGAAATACAGCAAAATGGTGATGCAGCGTGGGAAGAAGAGTCAGAATTCATGGATTCCTGATGGCAGGGTTTTTTCAGCTTTTTGATTGCTTAAAAAAATGTTACTAGTTTAAATGTGCTGTGTTTTGTTGATCAATAGCCCGTGAATTTTTTGATATATCAAAAATTCAATTTGATATAACTAACTTGTGCTTTTTCTTTTTCAGTGCTTGCACCTCCTCCACCGTTGCCACCACCAATACAGGGATATGCCTTTAAACCCCCTCCTCGACCAGATTTTGGCACTTCTGGGAGAACAATCAAACTGCAGGCCAACTTCTTTGAAATGGACATTCCTAAAATAGATATCTACCATTACGAATTGGATATAAAGCCAGAAAAATGCCCTAGAAGAGTTAACAGGTAATACTCTGCTTTGCTTTTCTCAGTTTATTTACGTTCTTGTTTTCCTTTGGAGTCATGTGCCAGTTCTCACTGACAGCTTGGAGGATGTGTGTGTGTCTTTGTTTATACTGATAGCTTCTGACTTTGCATATCCATCAACAGGGATTTTTTTCTCCAAGACTTTCTGTGCCACTCCAAGATTTCGGTGCTAATTGTCCCTTATTTTGATTGAACTTGTCAGCATCTTAAGATGCTGCTGATCAAAGCCACTGGTGACAGATGGATGAACTGTATTAACCCTAGTGGAGTTAGGTCACTATAAGCCAACTTAATAAATATAATTCTTAGTATTGCTTTGTTAAATATCGGAGTGCAATTGGCTGCCAAATCCTTCAGCAGGGAGTTGATGTTACCAGCTTGTTTTCCCACCTTCCCCTACTGACAAGGTGGGGCAAAACCCATCTGTTTGTGCTGCTGCGAGAGGCTTGTGTAGGGGCTAAATTAGGTAAGAAATTTTCCTTCATCTGTAGATCCTATATAAGGGAAAGATATGCTCCTGAAACAGATAGCAAGGTGAAAACATGGATCGTTTGGCCAAGGAAACGAGCAATTAGGTCTTGCATTTTGCATATGTGCCCTATTAGTCACAGCGTGGCAACCTTATTGCCTTGAAACAGAGTGGCGTTGCCAGAAGTGAAACTTGAGAACAAGACTTGGCACTAACTGGAAACACAAGTGTCTTCATCGTAACTACCTACGTCTTGACTGTAGAGGATCGGAATGGCATGTTTATATATTCAAGAGCAAAACTTTTCCTTCTTAAAAAAGGTCACATGGGTGAAACACGCAGCCATGGACAAAGCGTGGAATCAAAAAAGGCACCCGAAAGCCAAAGTTTTCTTAACATGAATTAATAAACCCGGAGTGCATTATCCATTGTCAGACTAAAGAGTGGGTAATAAAACATTTTCATGAAGCAGCTTCGCTATGCTTTGCTGTCCTGTTATTTTTCTGTGGTGATGTACTATAAATTTAATTTTTAAGCTGGTCAAGAAGTTAATTTCAAAAACAAACACTGCTGTAAGTGTATTAAGCTGAACTCCCTTCTTGCCCGAGAGCAGCCCTGCTGATGAAATACTCTGGCTGCGTTGGGGTGCTGCAAAAAAAAAATAAAAATTAAGTCACTTTTTTCCATAGTGGGAGCTGTGATTTGCTTTCCTTACCGTGTGTCCCTGCCACCACCTCTGGCCCTGCCAACTGGCACACAGCTGGCTGCTGCACCTTGCCCCGACCCTCTAGCTCCTGGGGGAGGCGAGTGCTGTGTAGCTCTTGTGTGTGTTATAACTCTGTGGGATGGTCCAGGATGGCTGCTCGTCACAGAATGATATGGGGTTGGAAGGGACCTCTGGAGATCCTCTAGTCCAACCCCCCTGCCAGAGCAGGTCCACCCAGAGCAGGTTGCACAGGAACGTGTCCAGGTGGGTTTGGAATATCTCCAGAGAAGGAGACCCCACCACCTCTCTGGGCAGCCTGTTCCAGGGCTCTGCCACCCTCAAAGGAAAGAAGTTCCTCCTCACGTTTAGATGAAACTTCCTATGTACAAGTTTGTGTCCATTTCCTCTTGTCCCTGAGCACCACCGAAGAAAGACTGGCCTTATCCTCTTGGCACCCACCCTTTAAGTATTTATAGGTGTTGATCAGATCCCCCCTCAGCCTTCTCTTCTCTGCACTAAAAAGACCCAAGTCCCTCAGCCTTTCCTCATAAGAGAGATGCTCCAAGCCTCTCATCATCTCTGTAGCCCTCTGCTGGACCCTCTCCAGCAGTTCCCAGTCCTTCTGGAACTGGGGAGCCCAGAACTGGACATCGTTCTCTGGATGGGGCCTCCCCAGGGCAGAGCAGAGGGGCAGGATGACCTCCCTCCACCTGCTGGTCACACTCTTCCTGATGCCCCCCAGGATGCCATTGGCCTTCTTGGCCACAAGACCACATTGTTGGCTCATGGTCATCCTGTTGTCCACCAGGACTCCCAAGTCTTTTTCCTCAGAGGTGGTCTCCAGCAGGTCAGCCCCAACCTGTCCTGGTGCAGGGGAAAGCATCAATGGCAGAGAGCTTAATTACTAAATAATAAAGGAATCTTTCTCATTGAAAAGGCAGGTGATAATGAGTAGTAAGTTCTTTCTCCACTGAGAGCTTCTGACCTGCTCTGCATTGTCAGGTCGGTCACTCCCTACGTTGTGGTAACAGGAGCAGAGATTAAATGCCTTTTTTCAGTAAAGAAGGATGTCAGAAATGCCTTTGACAGTGGTGTGGGAAGAATACAAATTGGATGCACTTAATGAAGTGCATGTTTTATTTCTTTTGAGTGCTTATTCCTGCCCGCGTTATGTAGATGTAGATGTTCATGCACACACCTGGGTTTTTGTGAGCTGTGACTTTTCAGTCCTACATGTATACATTTATTTTTGTGTGTGCCTATGTATTATATGTATATAGGATTATGCAGGGTGCACAATCTAAATGATAGATTTATTTCAGCTGGCTACACACTTCTAGTATTTTGGTTATATAATTCAGATGTATATTTATAGTAAATAGTTTTTATCATTACTTTATACCTTTCAGTCCCTAGAAAGGACAGATTTTATTTTCATTTACGTTACTCCCTCATCTGTCCCGGCCTCATTCTCACTTTTATTCTGGGATTTACTGTGGAATGTGACCCTGCGGCCCCACCGCGGGGATGAGTCCAAGTATCCAAGTGTCCATGCGAGTTCCCCGTGAGCTGGAGCAGGACTGGAAAACACGAAGCTGAGACAATATGCTGCTGTGCCAAATCACTACAGTCTGGCCACAATTCTTGGTGTGGTGCAGAGATCCCAGATCTGGTTGTTTAATTAGACAGGGAGAGTGGGCAATGGGCGTTTGGTTCCACACCGTGGATGCCTTCGGTTTAATTCCTGTGGACGGGCAGGACTCGTATGAGGTTGAAGATGATCGGTTGGTCGGGCATTGGAATAGGCTGCCCAGGGAGGGGGTTGAGTCACCATCCCTGGATGTGTTTAAGGGACCTGTAGATGAGGTACTGAGGGATATGGTGTAGGGGAGGACTGTGTAGAGTAGGGGAGATGGTTGGACTCGATGATCCCAAGGGTCTCTTCCAACCTGAATGATTCTATGATTCTATGATCTCTGCCTGTGGTCACTGGCACTGGGGGTGCTTGCACGATCTCGGTAGGATAGTAGTCCCAAAGGGCTGAAGTCAGTGAATTGGTAAATAACTCTTCTTTTAACTTCATGTGGAGAAAATAACTTACATTTAAGATGTCTCCACCCACAGCTGAGAAGCACCGGTGCTAAACGTGGTTTGAAGCTTGAAAACCTTAATTAAGTGGAAGTGTTCATTTTTATATGAAATAGCTCACAATTGGAAGAACTTGCTCAGTACAAGAATGGGTTTTCCATTGCTCAGTCTTTAACTCAAGGTTGAAAAATACCTCCTTCCTCCCATTTCCTCTCAGTTTTTTTGCGTTAATATCTAACTATGTGCTGGGTTAATTACTTTTTTCAAGTTGAGGTGTGTGAAATAGTCACCTGCAGCATCTCTGAGCTGCCAGTTGACAACGGTCCTAAAGAATCAGTGGTTTCCTTTCCCTGTCAGTTGAACTTCTTAATGCCCTTTTGCCCCGAGCCGTATGTTAAGGATCTCACAGGCAGCATCTTGAAGGCTGCTAATGGATTTCAGATTTTACAGCCCTTGTGATACAGATAGCCTGAAGGGTGTCTCTTTGGGACGTTGGGACCAAAGACATTTGGCATCAAAGGGTGTTATTATTCCAACAGACCTCTCACGGGCTGGTGAACTGCTTTGCATGACCAGTGTGTAAACACTGTGGTTTGACAAGAACTTTGTGAGCGGTTACCTCATTCATACAAACATGCAACCCAATGCCAGCTTTGCTGAAATGAATATGTATTTTTAATATGCGCGGGTCCCAGTGAATGCACATAACCCAGTTTTGCTGGACAGAACCCAGTTTTGTTGCGTACATGAAAAAAAATACATTTAAAAATAGCCTTTCTCAGTGTTGTGCAGAAAGGTCGCCGTCGTCATAGAACTCTCATCCTTACACTAAGGCTCTGAGCTTGGCTGGTCATTTTTTGGAAAGCTTCTCGGGCTGCTGAGCTTTTGGTCCATGGTCCTCTGCAGGAAGGGCTGCAGGAGGAGAAACCCCAGGAGAATGTCAGGCACCTCCTGTTTTGAGCTTGAGAGAGCTTTCGTTTTACCACTTGAGTAGATCACAGAAAAGAGGAAGGAAAGTTTTAATCTGAAAAAGCTAAAAATAGCTGCTTTGAGAAAACAGTTTACTCTGTGAAGAGATTGCTTTCATTCAGATCAGTCCTATCTTGCCTTTAATACCCAGAAGTGGACAGCCCTTTCATTTACCTAATGCCTCTGTTCATAAATATTAGTGTTCATTTGCTACTTAACAACAACAGTAAGAAGTTGAATTAATGTAATCTTTTTGTCTTTTCAGAGAAATAGTGGAGCATATGGTTCAGCACTTTAAAACCCAGATTTTTGGGGATCGCAAACCGGTGTTTGATGGAAGAAAAAACCTTTATACAGCTATGCCGCTTCCCATCGGGAGAGATAAAGTAAGTTTTAAATAGAAAAAGTTTCTAATTGGGAGATTTTAATGTAATATTTGCAGAGCCTTTCTAATAACTGATAGGAAATGATTTTTATATTTCTGGAATTGATGTCTCCTCCTGTTGCCGCTTTGCTCGGGGTGTGCTTCTCCAGAAGTGTGAGCTTGTTGCCATTGAAATGGTTGCTCCCCTTTCCATGTCCCTTCATTCTCCCTCTCTCTACTGGTTTGAGCTGGATCAACTGCCTGAGACAGTGGACGAGCTCCGTGCTGCCAGTCTAGGGAGAAAGCAAAAGCACAGTTGAGTTTGGGAGAGGGGAGCACCCTCTGGGCAGCAGAGAGCTGTTGTGTCAGCTCGTTCATCTCATCAAAGCCTACTGGGAGCTGGTTCTCACTCTCCACCAGCTGGAAGAAACTCCTCCACCCCTCCGTTGGTGGTGTGGAACCTCTTCCCTAATCCTTTATGACGCGAGCGCCAAATGAAGTTAAACTGCACAGGTTAAGACCTGCTGGTTTAGCCCTGGGGCAGCTGAAGAGGACTCTCAGGTTGTGTTTGGCTGCTCTGCTCGTGGGGCGGTGACCTCTTTGGTCACTCGGGTTGTAGCTGCAAAGTCTGCCCACGGCTGTGCCCGTTGGTGAAGCAGAAGGGACCGTGTTGGAACACGCTACCGCGCAAACCCTGTAAAATAAATAATTTAGCCCACGCTTCTGTGGTCTAGTATCAGATTGAATTTTCTGTGGCCTTTTTTATTTAGATGATGAACACCTGATAGAGCCATTCTCATTACTCACTCCCAGAGGCCCATTTTACCTTTCAGCTGCGGGTGCAAGGCGAGGCACACACAGTTACAGGGAAACACTGTCCCATCCCGTAGAGTTGATTACAAGTGACCTAGACAAAAGTAAAATGTCTAAAGGGCAAATACAGAGAAATGTGGAAACTTGCTTCTGTGATAAAACTGGGAACAGAGCTTAGATCTTCCTAAATTCAGTAGCCAGTGTGCTATGAAATAGTTCATGCTGTTCATATTGTATCCCTGTGCCGTGCTTGACATAATTAATAGTTCTACCTGAATCAAGCTTTTAATCTTTTATGTGTAATTTTTATTTCCCCCAAATGTATTTAAACGAATGCCATGCAGTAAAGGTCAGTCTCTACTCCAGTCTTAATTATTTTTTCATTAACTGATAAGCTAAATTCTAGGAAAGCAGAAAGAAATCATTTAAAAGTATTAGAGATAATATTTTTCTTTCATTTTTACATATAGTATTTCAATATCTCCAGATTTGACATGCAAGATTGTGAACTACTTGCTAAAGGTGGAGTGATACTTGACGAGTGTCTCCTAGGGGTTTAAACTGGTCCTTTGGATGCACACATGATTACCTGTCTATAGCCACAGTATTTTCTGTGGATAGCTGACACATAAAATATATTTTATGACAAGTACGAAGTTCTGCATTTACTAAGTAAAGGTAAATGAAAAATGGTTTGTCTACGGAGGATAAACAAACAGGGATCAGATTTAATAGGATGAGGGGTAATGGTTTTAAACTGAAAGAGGGGAGATTTAGATTAGATATCAGGAAGAAATTCTTTACCATGTGGGTGGGGGGCACTGGAAGAGGTTGCCCAGAGAAGCTGTGGCTGCCCCATCCCTGGAGGGGTTCAAGGCCAGGCTGGATGGGGCTTGGAGCAACCTGGTCTGGTGGGAGGTGTCCCTGCCCATGGCAGGGGGGTTGGAACCAGATGATCTTTGAGGTCCCTTCCAACTCAAACCATTCTATGATTCTATGATCCTTGGATCTGAGGAGATTTTGTGAGGTGCAAGTTGACCTTACTCTGATTGGGAGATGACCTCCTCCTCCTGTTCCTGCTTGGCCGATCAGGACTCGATTCTTCACGCTTTGGATTTTAAAGCCCATGTGTACTAAATCATACATGGTAAAAACGAAGTCCTAGTGAGAGCCTGCCAGCAGGAAAAGCTTTTGACGCCCCGATTCCTTCACGTCCATGCAAATGAACATGGGTGGGACAGAATTACCTGGCCGGAGTGAGGATGATTTGCAAAAAGTGGTCACTGAGGAGAGTGTTTTTAGTGGAGGTCAGAACAAGATGGTTTTGAGAGTTTCATCTGGAGCTCACATTCAAGGCTCACTTGGAAGAAACTCCTATCGTTTCCCTGTTTCCCATGGGATACAGGACTTTGTTGTTTTTTCTGCCATACATATATTAATGTTATTACCCTGGAGGAAAGAGCTAATAGAGAAATCTTCAGTTGGTTTAAATCGGATGTGGGAAATTTCGCTTAATGAGGGAAATTGTTACATGGTGCTAAATTGGTTTAAGCAGGGTTTAAACCAGTATAAAGCTTGTAGGTATTAGGCCTTTCCTCCAGCATAATTAGATTAGGTTTCTTTGGGGGTTTTTTTGGCTGCTCAGTGCATAACAAATGTAGCAAGTTTGCTGTACATCTGATTACTCTTAAGATCATATTGAAAAGATTGATGAACATACAATGATTAATAGATGATCCTTAATCTAAGTGGAAGACAACCTTGATTTACTTGCATTGGTGGTGGGAGAACTGATGCTAAGCAGAAGGCTGACACCAAATTGCTTAGTTTTTTTTTTTTCTTCCCCTCCTGTTGCTCTTTAACTTAATTAAAACACTGTGTCTTCATCTCTTGTCAATGGTGGTTGTTCTAGGGTTGGGTTTGTGGTTTGTTTTTTTTTTTTGTCCTTGCTGACAACCCTGCTTCTCTTGACTTTTCTGTTACATAAATACTCTTAATCTTTTCTGCTTGGCCTTCGTGGTTATCATATCTGTTTTCATTCCTTCCTTATCATACCTTGTTTTCACTCTTTTAATTCCTCCATTCTTTAGACCTTTCGGAACAAATATGGAATATGTAAATATTAACAGAATGTTTTTGTAGCTTATACATGTTGAGAAGAAAGAAGTGTATAGGACACTGTCAAAGTATAAAGGTATTAATAGTCTGCTTTTCCCTCGTAGGTTCTAACAGCAAGCCCAGGTCACCTCTGAGTGTGGCTTTGTACACAACTGCTGCCTTGCTTGTGTATTGCCCTAAAATGTCCTTCTACAATTAAAAGCCAGAATTTAAATTCTAACTGAACTCAAAAGTTTAATAACCTAGCAAGATTCGAGAACAACTGCTATATCTTAACCCATATCTTAAGCAATCTTTAATTATAAACCCAGTAATTATTAGTGAACTGAGCTGTGGCTTGATACAGAAGTCCCATGGCTGTTCCCTTTTTCAGAAGGAAAGTGTTCATCCTGTCTCTGGCCACAATCTTACTCGCTTGATTTGATCTGAAGTATGGACTCTGTACGTGGCAGAAGCAGATCTCTCCCCTCTGTCCATAGCTTCAGGTTTCCGGGCAAGTCCATGGGAGGTAGCACCCAAATATTTGTTTGAAAACCATGCATTTGTTTTCCACTGAATCTCTGGGAAGGAAAAGCTCTTAGAATAATAGAGAAAAGGTACATTGTATGCCCAAACATGATAAAATAATCACGAAGTGATACCTATATTTTATAGAGAAGAAGCAGTACTAAGAATACCCCAGAGACACGTGGTGAGGTTTAATTTTTATTTTTTTTAAACAGTGATAATGCTGATTTGTATGAGTTGGATACAAGCCCTGTTGTTTTTAAGAGCAGCTTTCAAATGTTTCCACAGGCTTTAATAGTTTTTCACATCCCTACTATAACTTCCCTTTCATTTAATCCTCTAGCTGCAAAATTATGCCACCTGTGCTGCAATTTCGCAATGGCTCCAGCAGGTAGTAAGTTAAGGACTGAGACTGTAAATTTTTTATTTGGGGATAGATTATGCCTGGTAAAACTGTAGGAAATCAAACATTAAATTCGACTTCAGACTTTATTCCTAGTAGCGACGTACGTGGTAAAACTCCCATTTAAAACTACTTTGTCTTCAAATTTTTCATATTTTGCCTCGTCTGCCAAACATGAGTGTGTTCATTTGCCCTTCAGAAATATAGACTGGGATAAATAAAATCCCAGAGAGGTTTAAATTCTTAAGTGCCTAAAACTATATGTGATCCTGAGGATGTGGATTAAGTACACCTTTTTTTGGTCCTAATGAGTTTTTATGATTTTTGTTTTTAAAAAAAAACCAAAAACTCTTCAGTAGCACGTAATTCAGGCAAGAGATTAAAGGAAGAAAACCTGGAAAGTTGGATTTAAACCTGATTTATAGGGGAAGTGACTCTAATTCACCTGTTTTGAAGTGGGGTTAGATGCAGCAGCAAAAGCTTTTTGGGCCAAATTCATAGCTGTGCTAAACCTCAGAGGTATTTGCAGTCTGGCAGTTGAAATAGAAATTCTTCAATCCTGGCCTTTTTATTTCTAGCAGGGACACAGACACTGCAACACAAGTGGTCTTATTCTTCATCTTTTTCCATTCTGGGGCGGTGAAGGAACTTTGTAAATTGAACCCAAGAGGAGGAGAAAATAAAATTAAATTTTTTTTTTAGGTTATAAGTACCAAATTAGTTAATAATCAGATGAGTTGTGGATCAACAGTATCAGGAATAATAGAAATTACCAACCTTGATTTGGAGGAGGAGAGATGTTTAGGGGAAAACGCAATTCAGGTGCGACAGACTTCTCCCATCTGCTGTAAATAAGATGCAAGTTAAAGACCTTTTGATGGCGTGGTGGGAAAAAAGCCTTCATAGAAAGCTCCCAACCTGTCTCAGCAAAACCATGTCCCTTTATTTGCCCAGCTTTTCAGCAGAATTAACCTCCTGGGCCAGATTCAGACCAGTGACCCCACAATTACAACTCTCCAGCTCCCATTGCTCTCCCATGGCCATGTGGCTCCTTCCTCTGCTTGACTTTCCTGCTGAATGATGTTTGTACTAGAGGAGAGATGTGGCTGTAATATTAATTTTTGCTGCCTACTATAAATTGTCAACTCTTTTTTTTTCTGGCTTACGGGAAGGCTTATTATTTGTGTTTTATCTTTCCTTCCTATTTTTTTGCCTCAAGACGCGAACTGTCGCAGGAGACCAGATGATTGCATGTATTAGCTCACTGTTACTCATGTATTATTTTTGCTAGCCCACTAATTACAGTTTGTCTGTTAAGTGGATGCCTTTTATATTTAAATTATAAGCTCTCTAGGACAGGAAAATGTAATGTTTTTGTTTATATCCAGCACAAAGGAGCCTCTGATCTTGTTATTTCTTGTAGTCGCTCTCAGAACTGCTAATGGTTTCAGACAAGCTTTAATTTTAGTCGGTTTAAGAACTTCTGTGCTCAGGCTTTCTTTGTTTTAATAAAGAGGAGAAACCAGCGTTACAAGTAATCAGCTAAAGTAACATACTATAATGCAGTTTGCCAGTGTTTTTTAGGCAAAAAATTCAAAGTAGGGCATCAGATGTTAAAGGAGTATCCCTGTTTCCTGCCTGATAGCATCACTAGCACTTGGGGACCATCGTTTCTTCTTTCTTTGGCATTTAAAAAGAAGCAGGTTTTGGGTTGGGTTTTGTGGTTGGTTTTGTTTTTATTGTTGGGGTGGGTGGTGTTTGTTCTTGTTTTGGTTTGTTGTTTTTCTTTCCCCTTTGAAAGCTTCTTGTGGATTTTATTTTCTCTCTTTGAACTACATCTCCAGCACTAGTACCCAAAGCATCACGGCGCTTTAGAGAGCCAATACTTGAAACTCCTGACTCTTGACAGGTAGTGACAGACCATCTTTTGTTTTAGGCCTGCAGGAGCTGACGCGAGCGGTGATGCATTAGTATGGGTTAGGTATCCAAAATTGGGTTATCAGATCTTCATGGAGGACCTCCCTGTTGCTACAAAAGCACTTCCAAATGATCCTGTTGCCTCCCAGAGGGAGCTAGATGCCAGTCGGGATTCGCGCCAACTTTCTGAAGTACACCTTTGGAAAGATCTAGCTCTAAAAAGAGGCTGTACCTAATGTGTGTTGTTTCTTCATCATTGCTTTTTGTCTACTCCCATGCTTTATAGCGCTGTTCAGAGGAATCCAACGTCCCCTCCGAGCCCTTTCCGTTTCCCCCCCCCCCCTTTAAATGGAAAGAATCATCTTGGTTTGTTGTTTGGCATTGTTGCAGGTGGAGCTGGAGGTCACGCTGCCAGGAGAAGGAAAGGACAGAATATTTAAGGTGGCTATAAAGTGGATGTCCTGTGTGAGTTTGCAGGCTTTACATGATGCTCTTTCTGGTCGGCTGCCAAGTGTCCCGTTTGAAACCATCCAGGCACTGGATGTAGTGATGAGGCATTTGCCTTCCATGAGGTGAGGGGAAGACCTTGACGTTGTTGAGGAGGTTGCATTGTTATTTGAATCGCTTTGGTGGCTTTTTTGGGTAGGACATTCTTTCAGAGCTCAACCAAAATAAGAGCAGATGGCATGCTTGGGCAAGAGGCAATACGGTGCTTTTCTGCTCATCTGGTGGAATTAGTAGCCTCCAGCCTGGACACGAGGCCCTTTCCCCACTGGTCTTCAGGCCTGCTCCATCTTGTGTGCTCTCAGGTCAGGAGTGCCCTGCCATCTCGCCCGTACCCCCCTTCTCTGGAGGCCTCAGAGAAGGCCTTGGTTGGGAAGTAGTTGGAGGTTGGTAGACATGTAAGGGTGGTTTTAAAACTTGTTACCCTGTTGCTCTGTGTCTTTGGGCAAAGGTTTCTTGCCAATTTTGTATGAAGGATACTGTGCTAGGAGGACATTGTCAACCCAGTAGAACTATTTTTGTAGAAAAGAAAAACTGGAAAATTTCTTAGGTTTTTTTCCAAGTGAGTGGGATCTCCAGCATTTCAAGTCAAACCCAAAAGATACTGAGTTTCATTCTGCTGCCATGAAACCACTGTTCAAATTGCCTTCAATTGGAAAATAGAGAACAAAGCTTAGTAGGGCTGAACTTTCCCATTTTGAAGGGCTAAACAGGGAAAATGAGTTAAACTTATGAAAGTATCTTTAAATAGCCTTATATTACATTGACTTTATCCTCATATTAAGGATAAAAAAAAAAAAATCACTTTAGTCAGGTTTTGCAACACAGAAAACAGTCCAGGCTCCTTAGTCACGCATCTTTCTTCAGAGAAACATTGGCACTGGTTTTGATTAGTTTGATATTAAGTGTGCAGTACCGAATAACCAAGATGAAAAATGCATCAAAAATATTTGTTAGATCAGTTGTTCACCCATGCAGAGTTTCCATGGATTTCAGAGGAAGTTCATGCACAACTAAGGGGAGAGGTAATTACATTGTTGTTTTAATAGCAGATGCGTTCAGTTATTGTCTCGCTGAAGAGTAGCTGAATTTTTGATGAGTACCAAAAAAAAAAGTTATTACTGCTTTTAGTTTGAATTAGTGGGCATATGAAGGAGTTTACTGAAAATAAATTTAAACAAACGTGAATATTAGCCAGTTTCTTACTGTAGCTGGATTTTGAGAGGCGTAACCTGAGTCCTGACAGGAATCTCAGATTATTGGTAATTTGAAACGCTGACATTCCTGTGCTTTTGTTAAATAAGAGTTTTTATTAGTTATGGCTTTATTGCAATTTATTTTTTGCTTTAATTTATGATCTGATTTTATTTTCTGTATTACAGATATACTCCTGTGGGGCGATCTTTTTTCACAGCATCAGAAGGGTGCTCGAATCCATTGGGGGGTGGCAGAGAAGTTTGGTTTGGCTTCCATCAATCAGTCAGACCTTCGTTATGGAAAATGATGTTAAATATTGATGGTAGGTACTATAAAAATTTTTTTTGTCCCTTTTTCTTGCAGTGGAAAGGCAAAAATGTAGATCCATTTGATAGATTTCTAAAAGTTTCCTCAGTATGATGATATAACATTAATGTTTTTGTCTCCAGTATCTGCAACGGCATTTTACAAAGCACAGCCAGTTATCGAGTTTGTATGTGAAGTTTTGGACTTCAAAAGTATTGAAGAACAACAAAAACCTCTGACAGATTCCCAAAGGGTGAAGTTTACCAAAGAAATAAAAGGTAATAATTAAAGGACGTAGAACTACTTTGTTCTGTCTGATGTGTTGCCACCACACAGGCAAAATATTTTCTGTAGCAGTTGCCTTGTTGGGGAACAGATTATCGCAATGAATGGTGCACATAAAATTATTCAGCAAAACTAAGAGGCTAGAACCAATTTATTATATATATTTCAGGACTTTCAGAAGTCTACTGATCAATTTTATGTTTTTGGTCCACTTGTCTTTTTTTTTTTTTTTTTTACTATATTGGTTAATCTCTGTAGCTCGACAGAGTCACTTTGTGAATATAAGCAAAGCTGGATCAGTTCAGATAATTATGTGGCTTCAGGTTGATAAATCACTAGTATAAAAAGTTAAGTGAGCTTTTAATTTTTGAACTAGCCACACTTAAGGCTCAGGTATGCACGTAAGTAAATTATCAAATTTATAAATTTATCAAATTTATTTGAGATTCTGTTTTAACTATATATATGAGTGCCTTTTGCCTGTGGCAAATATAGGGTAGTTTAATTAGCTTTGCCCTTAATGAAGGTGCTTTAGTGAAACCATGGCTATGTCTTACTCTAAGTGATGGGATGAACTACAACTTTCTAGCAGATGGATGGTAATTTATTTTAGTGAGATTAATCACTTACTTAATGGCTTGTGACTTGTGCAAGCTTTTCCTCATTTAAGTGTAGGTTCTCTTGACATACCTTCATTTGTTTTGTGCCTCACCACCCCCAAGTCCCTTGACCAAGTGTCACGTCAAAGTTACTGGTGCCTGTTGGCATCTGAGAGTGCCTCAATGCAGAGGTATTAATCTTTTCAGCATATAAAGCATTATCCCTTATCGTATCATTTCTCTTCCCAAGTGAATATTGCTTTTTTGTATTTAGAAGTTAGATTTACTGTAGTGCTTTACTCTTCCTAAAGTCAGAAATACAAAAATTTCCTATTTTTCACATTTTTTAAACATCAGTAGTACCCATTCCAGTTTCATGACAAAGATCTTCCTAATCTAGTGATTTCAAAATGTTTACAAAGACTGAGATTTCATGTTGGTTCTTTAAATTACTTGATCTTATTATTTTCTAATTCCTTGTGTCGATATTTTCATATTCCAGATTTTATTAATAATTTAGCAGTGTGTTTTTGCATATTTAAATACATTTCATACAGACTCCTGGAAGTAAATTACAGTTATTCTAATATGTAATGATTGAATCTAAGGAAGGAAGGAATCTTCCTGCTTGTGTTCACTGAAGGTTTCTTCTGGAAAACTGAGGTCCTTCCTTCATGATATGCTTGATAGAAAGAAAACCAAGTTTATAAGAGAAAAGCTTCCTAAATCCATCATGCAGCTTCCTTGTTTCCACAAAATGTCCACAAAAATCATCTTTGCCCTACTAGAAGTTAGCAAGAAAAGTATAAATAAATCCTGAGTTTGTACTGCTTGTAAATGTTTTGAAAAAATAAGCGGGCACTGAATTGCCATCTGCTTTTTTCATTTTTCCCGTGAAGATTTTCATTCTTCAGATAGAAAACATCATCTCAAATCAGTAGTTGTAAATTGAGGTATCGAGGTAACAGTTTATCTTTCAATGAAAACACTGTGATTTTGCAGGTATTCATGAAAACTTGATATTTATTGAAGGTTTCATAATGGGCGGCACTGTGAGCCAATAACAAATTACGTGGAAAGATTAGTATGTTGTTTGGCAAGTTATTAGTGCCTTTGACAGATAGGGGAAATATGCACTGTTGGTTGGCAGCAGCTTGAGTTGATACACACGTGCAGATAGAGCAGGAATTCCTATTGACAGCCTCTCCTTCCCTATTCCCACACATTCAACTTCCCAGCTCTACCAGCCCACCTACACCTGTTTTGGTGGTTTGTTGGTTGGTTTTTTTTTTTCCCCCCACTGATTCATTAGTTTAGGGTTGGTTGTGATGGTTGGAGGTCTCACAGACACCGTACATTTAGCCATAAAGTACAAACAAGTTTTTGGTTTCAAGGAGGTTGTGTGCCCTTTTTGTCCTCCACCATCCTGGACTTCCTTAGAGGTACAGAATTGGAATTCGCTGAACGTGTTCAGCTTCCTCTGCAGACTCTTGGGGCTTTGAGATTTCATCTTGTCTCCAAAATTCTTTGTTGACCTTTGGCCGAAGCTTAGGGTTTTTTGAATTTTAAGACTATAAATCGTTTTTTTTTAAATTCTGTTCAGGATACACTTTGGTGCTTTGAGAACATGCTAAATAGTGAATAGCTTTACTGCACGGTGGTCTTGTGTAGCAGTTAAGGGGGCTGACACTTTGATTTTGAAGAAACAATGGTATGTGTTTTCCAATTTTTAGGTCTAAAGGTGGAGATAACACACTGTGGACAAATGAAAAGAAAGTACAGAGTGTGCAATGTCACCAGACGACCAGCAAGTCACCAAACGTAAAGTATTTTGCTTCTTTTTAAGTGTCTGTTTAATCTCAGGCTGGAAGAATATCTTGCCTGCCTTACATAGGAAAAGTTTGCTTTCTGTTGTCAATATATTTAAAACAAAGTATTTTCCTAATTTTGCCATTCTTTTGGTTCTATTTTTATTCTATAATGAATGTCATAGCATTGGAAAACATTGAAAGAACAGGGTGCCCTATTGGTAGTGTAATATTTCCCAGAACTGTTGAGTAGAAAAGTCGTGCCAGTTGGGATCAGCTTTCTAATTTTGCTTATTATCAACTATTTTTCCTCTGGAAAAAATGTTTATTTTTAATCATTAGCCAGAGAGTTGCAGATAACTTGAATATGGAGCTATTTATTCCCATTTTTGAGGAAGTAGCATAAGGAACAAAACTGATACCAGCTTTTTACAAGAAGATAACCCATCATTATCTAATTCTGGTATTTAAATGTTTGGGCTTTGTTTCGTGCTCTTTCAGTGATGAGTTATATTAATGCAAAGACAATATTTGTTCCCTCTTGATGTAAGTATATGCAGATGTGTGTGCATATATGGAAATGTATTTGTAATGTACAGAAAGAAAATGCATTTCTGAAGCCATAATTGGTTTTGTGACTTTATGAGCAGGCTTGTTATTTTCTGTGCATGGCATATCATAAAATGTAGTAGTGCAAATATCCCAAATAAGCAGAAAACGTTAGTCTTTGTCTCTAAGGCACCCGCTCTTGGGAAGTTTAATTTGTAGCTTCAGGTATCAAGAATGTTGGAGAAACAGCCCTTTGTGGTACTATCAGAAGAGAGATGGCAGTGGCAATGATGGAGTCTCAGTTATAGGAGTCTGCTTGTGTCATTTCAACAACACAGATTTAATCTCCAGTAAAGTTTAGCTTGTGTCCAGGAGTGTGTTAAGCAAACGTGGGAGAATATTCTGTGTAAAGTAATGGCTTATTTTCATATTTGATTTCCAACAGATTCCCACTTCAGCAGGAGAATGGACAAACAGTTGAATGCACTGTAGCTCAGTATTTTAAGGACAGGCACAAATTAGTTTTACGCTATCCTCACCTTCCATGTTTACAAGTTGGACAGGAGCAGAAACACACGTACCTTCCTCTCGAGGCAAGTACATTTTTTAGTTAATACTCCATTCTGGGAATGGGGGTAGGGGTGAAAGGGGAAAAAGGCTCAAATGTTGACCAACTGGTTTTTGAGTAGCCAACTTCAGACACTGTGTAACACAGTGACAAAAAAACCCTCACAAACGAACCAAACCAAAACCTAGTTGCATTGTGTTTTTTAACTTCTCTTTGCCTGGGGGTGTTTCAGGTGTGCAACATAGTGGCAGGACAAAGATGCATAAAGAAACTCACTGACAATCAAACTTCCACTATGATTCGAGCGACTGCCAGATCAGCACCTGACCGTCAAGAAGAGATTAGCAAACTGGTGAGTGTGCTCTTGAAGTTGAGCAGAGTGTAGTAAGTAGACTTAATTTGCCTTAATATTAGCAGATACTAAACAGTTTGTGCGCTGCACACAGGTTATGAACTTGTTTTTATAAGACTTTCTCTATTAATCCCAGAGAAATAAATTCTCAGAAAAGGTTTTCAGGTATTCTTTAGGTACTTTACTTAAAGTTTTGAAGCATCCATGTGTCCAAGTGGAATTACGAGAGGCTCTGAATGCTTGGCATCACCCACGCGTAAGGGATATGTGCCCAAATACTGGTTATCTCAGGAAGTTTTAGAGCTCATGAAAAGAACTTCTTTTTCTACAAGAAATAACTAATTCCTTTTCATTTCAGATGCGGAGCGCGAGTTTTAATACTGACCCTTACGTTCGTGAATTTGGAATAATGGTCAAAGATGAAATGACAGACGTGACCGGTAGAGTCCTGCAGCCTCCTTCCATCCTCTACGGAGGCCGGGTATGTCCAACAGATACTCTGCAATCTGTGATGGCTTCCACTGCCAGCTGTCCTAACTTCTGTAACACGGCTGTTTTCAGTTAATTATGTTGGATGTAAAGGGATGAATTCATCATAGGTATAATGTTTAGAACTTACATTTAAGTTTTGGAAGTCCTTAGATGTAATAGCCATGTTGCATCTCCCTCAATCGCTTGTTCATTTCTGAAAGTAAAGCTACAGTAAAAACACATTTCTGTAAACTTCAGAGAGAAATGGACGTGTTTTTCCTTCATGTGCTGTTTTATTGTGTGTTGCAAGAAGAAACCTGCAAATAGGGGTTCAAATTGGTGTGTATGGAGAGGAACAGAGACACCTTCAATGATTGCTGTTCATTTTTGCCTCTCCTAACTCTGAAATCTCCCTGAACCTCTGGGTGGTTTTTTTTAGTGTTCTTGGTGTTGACAACACCCTGTGTTATAAGCTGTGTTTAGGACAACTATCTTAAGGTGTTCTCTCTATCAGCATGTTCCTCTCCATATCTTCTTCTTGAAGTATTTTCTTGCCAACGTTTTTCTTTCTACAATGGCTTTTCCGATGGCCTTTCTGACATAATCCTCCTACTGAGGTGTCTTTCAAAAAAAGGATTTTCTACCAATTTTATAACGTATCTTGTTTTTATGCAAGATGAAAGCTTTGATAGTTAGGATAACTTAATTTGTGAAGGCTTCTGCTGAAGCTCTTCTTTGTCCCTGTGGCCCAAATTGGACTGTTCCCTCCATAAACCCGCAATGGGAGAGGATCTGGTGTTTTCTACCTAAATCAGGCAGATTAGCTCAAACCTGCCTTTGCTGCCAGGTTAAGAGAACCCGGCTGTCTCTGCCTGATCCTGATTAGGGAGGGTGCTCTCCTGATCTATTCCAGCACCAGGGGAAGAGGGGGAACAGGAGCTTAATGGCAGCTGAGTGATGGACAGTCAGAGTGGGGGAGGTACCGCTCTCCGCAGCCGCAACACTTTGCAAAATGAATTACCAAATTTATGCACGTCCTGAAAAATCCCCGTAAATTTTAGCCGTTGCTGTGAAACGGGAAGGCGGGCATCGTGGTAACTTGTCTAAAATATCTACTGGATCCTAATACTTATTAAGGTAATTAACATCACCAGAATGACTTTAGTCATCTTAATATATCCCTTGTCCTCTAGATAATCCATCACGGTAATGTCTGCTTGATGGATGAAAATAACTGTTGAGCGGGTCAAAGCTGAATAAGTGCTCATCTTTTGTCAGCTTGTTCACTTATTTTTTTTCTAGAGTTGTGTGAGTGACATCGAACCGCTATTTCCCTTTACTTAGTGATGCATAAAATATTGGTAATACTGAAATTAAGTCTCTTTTGGAAAGTTCACTGAGGGGTTGTAAAGTCGCAGTAGAAATGTACGTTCTCTTTCACGTTACATACCAAGCATGAGTCTGACTTACTGTCCATGTGTAATAGCTATCTGCTGCTGATTTATGATAACCAAAGGAAACCATCAACAATCAAAATGAACAATATGAGCTTTATTTTTATGAGCTTTATTTTTCATCAGGCTAGCAAGCTGTCTTGCTCCAGCGATAGACTAAGCTTTACAAGACAGATCTTTGAAGAGTGGAGAGAAACACCTGAGAATATAAATAGCCTTTGAGTTGGAGGGAAGCAGAAACACAACTGATTTTTGTTAGCCTGAATCAATTTTTGCAATAGTGTTTTGGTTTTGTTATTTCTCCTTCCAGAACAAAGCGATTGCTACACCAGTTCAAGGAGTCTGGGACATGAGGAATAAACAGTTTCACACTGGAATTGAAATAAAGGTTTGGGCCATTGCCTGCTTTGCTCCTCAGCGCCAGTGCACTGAAGTTCATCTGAAGTAAGTATGCTTCATAACATGATGACTTTATTGTTTATTATGTATGGAAATACCATAATTTCACTTATTTAGAATATATCTTTTGTTAAATTGTTTAGCATATGGCGATACATCCTTAACAGCGCTTTTGAGTTCTGTCTCTGTGTTTTGAATGATGCCAATATGATTTCATAGTGAAATCCTCCAAATCTGATTTATCAAAAGCAATTCATAGTGTGCAGCAGGTTTCGGACCAGTGAAGCCTCGGGACAGAGTTGACCAAAGTGATTGTAATGAAGGGTGTTTATCACCAAGTATTTGTCAAGAGTGAAAGCTAACAGGCGTGAAGTCTTGGGTTCTTTTCCTGGTTATATGGAATAGGTTTATTCGTGCAGAACTTATTTCAAAGGAAAATTCTAAAAAGCAATCCAACTTGTGGCTTAAACTTTCTGCCCTCCAGTGTTACCACAAAGTGCAAGTTTCTCTGTTTGGAAGATGAGTACGACTGGCTGTTTTGTTGACTTTGAGCATTTGAATGCAACTTCCCAATTTGGTTTCTCCTATCTTAGGATGGAATGGGATGGTTGAAAAGACTCTAGTTAAAAGTGACATCTGCTGTTCCTTAGATGAGGAAGAGCGTGCGTGCCTGTGTAAATGGGTTGTTTAATTCCTTCTTTTGCACATGGTTGTTTTCCATTCGTGCACAGACAAGCGTGGCTCTTCCAGCTGCCTTAGCAGGTGACTCAGCTGCTCTTTGAGAGGTGAATGCAAGACAGTGATTATTCTGATTATTCATAACAATGGTATTGCCGTAACAATGTTCCTTTAGATGATTTGCCAAATAGCTTGGGAATTTTTCCCTAACGAGTGGTGAGCAGACAGTGGAAATCTTACACGATGGGGGAAGAAAAGTAAAAGTTTAGGGATTTGGTCTCTCCAGGTACATGGCAGGCACTAAGCTGCCAGAGAATTTTCCCTTCCACACTGCTGCTTCTAGTAGAAGTGCTGCGTAGGAGAACTTAGTTTTGAGAGACAAGAAGAAGTCTTCAACGTAATGAGCCAAAATAAAATTATTTGATGGTTTAGATGGAGTTTGTCCTTACATGGAAGGACATTCCTTCGTTGGAGGAGTATTGGCTGCATCCAGTTGCAACTTGTTGCTTCTTGTTATGCCTTGTTGAGCAAGTTGGAACTCAGCTGCTGTAGATCCGTCAGAATCAACACCTTAAAAATCCCTAAAAGTCTTCAAAATCATCCTGCTTTACCTGTCAGGAACTGGGAGAGAACCTTTCCTTTTAGATGTAGTTCTTGTGGATGGACTTCTAAAGGCTCAAAGCCTGTACCATTTTAGACTTGCATGTTCTGCCTCTGACTCTTTCTGCTTATACTCACGGGTGCCTGTTTTGCCACAGAAAATGCTTAATTGCACGGATTATCTGTAAGAAGTCAGACATTACAGGACTGAAGCTCACAGACTGTTATGATTCATGAAAGTTAACAATGGGTTTAGAAGTTAACAATGGTATTTGAAGTGATGCTCCTGATGGTCATCAGTTGCCGTGCCATATTCTGCATCAAGGAAGAGTTTAAGTGTACAGTGGGTTTTTTTTCTGATAAAACTGGACTAGAGGATGTGGTTCAGCCCACCAGGCCACACTACAGCCACTCTGAAGAAAAGCCCCAGAAACACATGTAGTGTGGATGTTGGTCCCTCAGCACCAAGTCTTCTGCTCTACAGATCTGTGCTGTGACTCACTACTTGCTCATCTTGCCTTTGTTTATGGGGATGGGACTTATGGACTACTCAGTCACCATTGATGCAACCTGGAGGAGCCATGACTTTGAAGATACTTTCCAGACTGGGTATATTCTACAGAGACCAAGTCTTCTGCACTGAAGTGCTTTTGACTGTCTTGCTTACAGACACCTGGTGTCCCTTCAAAAAGAGAGAGACCCAAATGTTACCATGTTCTAACAAAGAGCCAGGAGGAGGATGGAGGCTTGCAGCTCAGCAGACCTTGCTCTCTGGTGGGGCTGAAGGAGCCTCCTCTGATAAAAGCCTCTGGCAAAATTAGGTTGTCTCTGTTTCTGACCTGTTCCATCAAAGAGTGACTTGTATTTGCACCACCCTTGGAGAAGGTTTCTCTTCACCCCAGGACACAGCTTTTCTCTGCTATCTAGCAAGGGGTTTTTGTGCATTATTATTGATGTTAGATGAGTTCATGAGACACAACTTCTGAGGACTTCTGTGGGGTGTTTTCCTCACCAAGAAAAGAGAAGGAGCTCCAGCCGTTTCTGCCGTGATACACATGGTAGCATGGTGGAGCAGGCTATCCAAAACCATCATCATTGCAGTGTTTTTGCAAAAAGTAGCTTTATCTCCTGTAGAAAGATCAAATTAGGTGCAATTTGCTTTGGAAGTGAAGTTTTAGTAATGGTGTTATTTACACAGCGTATTTCCTCATCTTCCCCATCTTTCCTTTGGTGTCTACGTTGACACAGTCAATCCAAGATGCACTTGGGGTAAATCCCCCATTTTTTGGACAGCATAACTCTGCAAGTTTAACAGAAGCCTTCCATTAAAAATAAGAAGACAAATGGAGGTGAATTTTGTGGCCTGAGACTCTCATGTCTTTATTTATATCCTTTAGGTCCTTTACAGAACAACTGAGGAAGATTTCCAGAGACGCGGGGATGCCCATCCAGGGGCAGCCGTGCTTCTGTAAATACGCGCAGGGAGCTGACAGTGTGGAGCCCATGTTCAGACATCTCAAGAACACCTACACTGGGCTGCAGCTTGTTGTAGTCATTTTGCCAGGAAAAACACCAGTTTACGGTCAGTAAGTGCAAATCGTGAGCGTGTGCCTTTCAGTCACCATTTCGTGTATTTTTTGTGGAGTGTCTGAATGAGAGAAGTTTAATTCTGGTTTAACGATTCTAGAATCAATTTGGGCAATGGGCTATAAATTAATTTTATTCTTCTTCTTGTGTTGCGTGATGTTTTATATTAAGGCCTTAATTATTTTTATTATTTTTGTCTGTGCTTTTAATTTGCTTTTCCACATTCTTCCTGTTGGTTGCATTTGAGAGGCGGTTTGTGAGGGAGAGAGCTAAACCAGGGCTTTTGAGAAACTGATATGCAGTGGATTAAAATATACTTACTATAATTTGTGTGCTAAAAATTCCAAGTGATTGAAGAATTAATGAATTCAAGAGCTGTGTAGCTTTTAGATCATCTTTGCTTACTCACGCCATCACCCTCTGGCAAAAAAAAAAACTTGTATGAAGGAGATATCTGCCAATTGCTTTTTCCTATTACAGAATTCTGGAGGAGCCATGACTTTGAAGATACTTTCCAGACTGGGTATATTCTACAGAGACCAAGTCTTCTGCACTGAAGTGCTTTTGACTGTCTTGCTTACAGACACCTGGTGTCCCTTCAAAAAGAGAGAGACCCAAATGTTACCATGTTCTAACAAAGAGCCAGGAGGAGGATGGAGGCTTGCAGCTCAGCAGACCTTGCTCTCTGGTGGGGCTGAAGGAGCCTCCTCTGATAAAAGCCTCTGGCAAAATTAGGTTGTCTCTGTTTCTGACCTGTTCCATCAAAGAGTGACTTGTATTTGCACCACCCTTGGAGAAGGTTTCTCTTCACCCCAGGACACAGCTTTTCTCTGCTATCTAGCAAGGGGTTTTTGTGCATTATTATTGATGTTAGATGAGTTCATGAGACACAACTTCTGAGGACTTCTGTGGGGTGTTTTCCTCACCAAGAAAAGAGAAGGAGCTCCAGCCGTTTCTGCCGTGATACACATGGTAGCATGGTGGAGCAGGCTATCCAAAACCATCATCATTGCAGTGTTTTTGCAAAAAGTAGCTTTATCTCCTGTAGAAAGATCAAATTAGGTGCAATTTGCTTTGGAAGTGAAGTTTTAGTAATGGTGTTATTTACACAGCGTATTTCCTCATCTTCCCCATCTTTCCTTTGGTGTCTACGTTGACACAGTCAATCCAAGATGCACTTGGGGTAAATCCCCCATTTTTTGGACAGCATAACTCTGCAAGTTTAACAGAAGCCTTCCATTAAAAATAAGAAGACAAATGGAGGTGAATTTTGTGGCCTGAGACTCTCATGTCTTTATTTATATCCTTTAGGTCCTTTACAGAACAACTGAGGAAGATTTCCAGAGACGCGGGGATGCCCATCCAGGGGCAGCCGTGCTTCTGTAAATACGCGCAGGGAGCTGACAGTGTGGAGCCCATGTTCAGACATCTCAAGAACACCTACACTGGGCTGCAGCTTGTTGTAGTCATTTTGCCAGGAAAAACACCAGTTTACGGTCAGTAAGTGCAAATCGTGAGCGTGTGCCTTTCAGTCACCATTTCGTGTATTTTTTGTGGAGTGTCTGAATGAGAGAAGTTTAATTCTGGTTTAACGATTCTAGAATCAATTTGGGCAATGGGCTATAAATTAATTTTATTCTTCTTCTTGTGTTGCGTGATGTTTTATATTAAGGCCTTAATTATTTTTATTATTTTTGTCTGTGCTTTTAATTTGCTTTTCCACATTCTTCCTGTTGGTTGCATTTGAGAGGCGGTTTGTGAGGGAGAGAGCTAAACCAGGGCTTTTGAGAAACTGATATGCAGTGGATTAAAATATACTTACTATAATTTGTGTGCTAAAAATTCCAAGTGATTGAAGAATTAATGAATTCAAGAGCTGTGTAGCTTTTAGATCATCTTTGCTTACTCACGCCATCACCCTCTGGCAAAAAAAAAAACTTGTATGAAGGAGATATCTGCCAATTGCTTTTTCCTATTACAGAATTACAGATTGATATGGGGTTGGAAGGGACCTCTGGAGGTCATCTAATCCAACCCCAATCCCAAAGCAGGGTCACCCAGAGTGGGTTGCACAGGAACATGTCCAGGTGGGTTTGGAATGTCTCCAGAGAAGGAGACTCCATCACCTCTCTGGGCAGCCTGTTCCAGGGCTCTGCCACCCTCAAAGGAAAGAAGTTCCTCCTCATGTTTAGAAGGAACTTCTTATGTTCAAGTTTGTGGCCATTTCCTCTTGTCCTGTCCCTGGGCACCACTGGAAAAAGACTGGCCCCATCCTCCTGACACCCACCCTTTAACTATTTATAGGTGAAACTATGGAAGGTGAAAACTCAGCAATTTAAACTGATTTTTGGAATGAGATTGACAGTTGGTGCATTTTACATAGCACATATGCATGGGTTTAAACATGTTTTGGATAAACCATGCATTTTGTTTTTAACCAGCTCTTCATAAAGGCAGGACTGCTCATTTTCTTATGCTGCCTTCCTCCCTTTTTCACTTTCCTTGCCTAATTGCAGCATCAGCCACTGTTTTTCTCCCGTAGCTTCATGGACTCTCTTCTCTAATGGCTCAGACCTACCAAGCAGCTGCAGATTTTTCTCCCATCCGTCACCAATTTAATATAGCAGAAAGTAATTTCCTAACTTTCTTTTCCCAAGATTATCACATAAAAAGGTAAAAAGAGAGTTTAAAAAAGGACCCTTAAGGAAATAGTATCTTTTTTTCCACTTTGAATTCAGCCTTGCAAAGGAAGTTGCTCGTCTCTACTTTGTTCAATAGAGAATTCAGTGCAAAATGACATCTTTGCTTTGCTGCTTTGCATTAAAAGGGGGACTCTTTCCTCTACTTAACCACGGAAAGGATGTGGTAACACTAGCATCTGCTTTCCTTGTCATTATCTTTAATTATAGCTCCTTCTGCCCCCTCTAATTATCTGTTTTCCCCCTGTGCTCTTCCATGCTCCTGCACTTCCAGTACCCACCGTCTTGATTTTCCTCCTCTTCTCACCCTGCTCCTTGCAAAGCCCCGTTCCCTCCCCCGTTGCCAAAGAGGGGGTTGCATCTTCTCTGATGAAAAGATGAGCCTAAATTTTGTCATTTCCTGTGTTACGGCTTTTCCTGAGGTTATGGCTCTCTTAAAGCCTTTAAGTCTCAATTCTGTTGTTAAGATTTATTTTAACCTTTTAAATGCTATAGTGCTTAATGATTTTTTTTTTTTGGAGTTTTTATGGGCCATCCTTTGCTAAACTGGTCAGATTTAAGGCAAGTGGTAAACTTTCAGTGAAGAACTGGTGACCTGGTTGGTTGAATATTACTCAGCACCTTATTATTAAGTTTGTGTTACTCGTTCAGTTTTTAATGATGAAACAAGTGCTCACCATCCTAATAATTATTCACATTTCCTACTCCGTTAGCCAAAGGTTCTTCTATGCTGATAATAAAACACTATGATGCTAAAATTGGAATCAGTGTAACTTAAAAAAAATTCTCAGTTTAAATGAGCCAGCAGCATCTTTAGTTGTATTTAGGACGCAGTTCCTGCGCTGTCAGCAGCACAGAACTGGGAGAAGGTTTATTGGACACTGGGGTTGGGTTTGGGGTTAACTTTCTTGTTGTTTCTTTAAGCTTAATGACCTCATGGCTAAAACTCTAGGTTTGGTTAATTCTCACTGAACCGAAGTCTCCTACGTTGTTTGATATGCAATATGCAAATATTTTAATCATTTTTTGCTTCGTTTTGCAGCGGAGGTGAAGCGCGTCGGCGACACCGTGCTGGGAATGGCTACGCAGTGTGTGCAGATGAAAAATGTGCAAAGAACAACACCCCAAACTCTGTCTAACCTTTGCTTAAAAATAAATGTCAAATTAGGAGGCGTAAATAATATTTTGCTGCCACAGGGAAGGTAAGCCATCTGCAGAGAGGAAGAGGGTGTTGTATTGTAAAGAACTGGAGAGGAATACTTGTTCCAGCTGAAATATATAATGAAAATATTATTATTGCAGTCTGACCATTTAATTATGCAACTTTTCTTTGAATGAAAAATCTACAATTTGCATGGAGTTTTCAGTAACAAATAGAGACCATCTTGAATAGTGATGCATTTTCCTTTTTAGTTTAATTATGGTCAAGATTCTTCATTTTGTTGCACGTCCTAACTTACACAGACATTTAAAAAAACAAAAGCTGGGAGGAGAAAGCTCTTAATTGGTTTCCAGGTCCAGTTTATCTTGCAATTTTCTTATTAGTATTACATTGATAAGTTTAATTATACTGTGACTATGTTCTGCGAAGTTGCTTTGATACTATTGAATTCTGTAGCAGACCTGTCACTGAATCCCTGCTTGTAATTAAATGGGAGTAAAATAAATATCTTACTTGTAGAAAAAGGAGGGACTCTGCTGTTAAAAATTGTTTGGTTTGTGTATCGTCTGAAATATCCTTAAATTGAAGCTTTTAATCAGTTTTACTGAAAAATCAGTGACAAGAAACGCTAGTGGAAGAATGAACAAAATCCAGCTTGTTTTGTCGTACCTGTGCAGGATAGACAAGGCTAGCATAAAGAGAAATAAAATTAATTCTATAAAATTATTTCAATCAAATTGAGCAACTAGGCTTCCGTGTCAGTAAAAAGATGGAGTTTTTACAATCCTTGCATTTCAAGTTGTAGAGAGAGCTCAGGGAACAACCTGCTACATCATTCTTGGGAGCCTTCTTGAAAGAAGTAAACATGCTGTTTTGCACAGATAAGCACATTTTCACGTTGTGTTTAGGCTGGTCTGAAGGCAGCTGCTTAAAAATAATCCAACAACAAGTAGTTCAGGAGGGAAAAAGAACACGTTATCGGAAGGACTATATATTTTGTGTATCTTGTAAAGTTCTGTTTCTTGAAATAAAGATGCCCAGCCTGGGTAATGTGCTTTTGGAGGCTTCTATTGAAGCAACTAAAAATCATCGTGCTGCAGAGCATGCATTCCAAAAAAGGCACAGAGGGGTTTTGGGGGTGTTTTGTTGTTGCCCTTTTCTAAAAAGGAGTTACAGATACTTCTGTGGAAACAAAACAGAAACACACACACACCCCCCATATAAATAGCCTTATCCTGGATTCATAAACATAAGTTCTCTGTTAAATGGTGTGTGCTGACAGCAATAATGGGGCCAGAAAGTTGAATTCTGCTCATTATACCAATGAAATATGCGTTCGTGAAAATAAGAGTTAAATAAAGGGGAAAAGCCAAAATGGCATAACTACACAGAACACCCAGACCTCCTATAGAACTGCTGGTTTGGGTATTTAGAACGTAACTCTTTAATTATTATTTTCTGTTGGGATGGGAATAGAACAGTTTTTTATCGGTATAATTGCATCGTAAGTTATATTGTCATAATTACCTTCAAATTCCTTTTTGGAGAAACTCTGAAAACAGCAGAATCTGTCCATGTTATCATTCCCCTCCAACATCTACATACACATGAAAAAATTCTGGTGGCCTAAGATCTCCTGTTTACAAGTGTATTATTAAGGAATAGAGTTGAAACTTAAAACTTCCAATGTAACGTTTTGGTGCTCTGTTCTTGATGCAGGGGATTAATATTTTAACTTAAATGTTTTAAAAATTTGAAGCATAGTTTTAAAAAAATAATCTTTTTTAAAAAATAATACCTACGATGTCCATAATTTTTGTAGTTCTTTACCAGTGCTGGTTTTTTCTTCAGAAACAAAATCACAGCATCTGTAGGCATACACAGTCCTTACATTTTCTCAGGTGCTGTTTAGTGCCAAAGAATCAAATCTTACTCTTTTCTGTGGTCTAGTTAATAAAGGCTGCATTTCTCGAAGTTAAAGAAATGGATTTCTTTTTTTTACTGATTTTTTTTTTTAAATGAAAAGTAATAATTATCTATTTACTTGAGTTCCTTGCTGCTTTTACAAATTTGCCTTCTCTTTACCAGACCACCAGTATTTCAACAGCCCGTCATATTCCTTGGTGCTGATGTAACTCATCCGCCAGCGGGAGATGGAAAAAAGCCTTCCATTGCTGCAGTGAGTAAATTCATAATGATCTTTAACCCCTGCTCTCTCCTGCTGCTCAGCTCTAATGTGTTTTGGTACTTTCAATTCTTTCGTGGTCCATTTCTCCTGATTGCCTAATTATAGTATTATAAACTATTTTTCTGCAGGAATCTAATGAAACTTCGGAGAGCTCGCTCTCATACTAATTACTTAAATTACCTTATAAAATGCCTGAGATGCTAATACACAGAGGAGCTTTTCTATTAGCTGATACTTACCAGCAACTTCTAATAAGCTGATGTGTGCTTAAATCTGCTTTTTCAGCAGCTAAAAATGTTAAGAATTATCTGTTGCTGATGGGGGACGAGGCTGACTCTGTTGTGGGCTTTGGGGGGTTCAGGCTTCCTGACAACACGATAATATCTTGGAAATTTGTGGAATATCTTGGAATATTGTGCAATAATATCTTGGAAATTTACTCCTTTAATATATGTGGAGGGGCTTTGCCTTGCATTATGTCAAACACTTGTCACAGCTGCTCTGGCTTAGGTAATAATGAAGATCTTTGGTGACAGGATGTGCAGGGCTTAGCTCTGGTGCTAAATAAACAAGAAAATACCTGTTTATAAAAGTTAGACATCTATGTCCAGGGAAAAGCAGGTGACAATGTCCTTAATTGCGATTTTTGAGATAAAGAATTTGGAATTTTTTTTTTTGCTTATATTTAATTCCATGCCACTTTAAAAATACATGAATTTTGAGGTTTCATAAACAAAAAATCCTTAGTGAGAGGTGTCTGTCTGGTGTGGATGTTTCTGTGGAGCTTCCCCATTTCAGTTTTACAGATTCACCCGCAGTGTCCCAGAAAGGGACCCTTGGTCTTCAGGCATTCAAATTCCTGTCTTGCAGTTAGAACTAAATCAATGGTGTTATGGTCTCAGTGCTCCAAATTGTATTTGTATTTTTAGCTGCGTGTAGGTGCAAACAGGGAATTAAGTTTTTAGATTTAAAAAAAGGTTTTGGTTTCAGCAGAGTATGTTACCAAAGGTTGACTGAACTCAGAGCTCTTTCCCAGCACATCATGATTCTGATCTTCACTTGGTCAACCCTTAGTTTGCAAGATACAGTTAAAAAGGGCATTTATTTTCACGAAATACCTTTATTAAAGTCTTGTTAGATTTGCTTGGATACTAAGCATTTTTTTCAACAGGTTGTAGGAAGCATGGACGCTCATCCTAACCGATACTGTGCCACTGTTCGCGTCCAGCAGCACCGCCAAGAGATCATCCAGGATCTGGCTGCCATGGTCAGGGAGCTGCTTATTCAGTTCTACAAATCGACCAGATTTAAACCAACTCGGATAATCTTCTACAGAGATGGTGTTTCCGAGGGGCAGTTCCAACAGGTTATATTTTTTCTTTTGGAGATGGCTTTATGTAGTTTTCTGGTAGTAGATAAAGTTTGATGTGATTGGAGTTACGAAAAGTACGCTCTCAACAAATCTTCCCTTAATAAATTTGTTGGATTCTAACCAAGCAGAGCAGGGAAAGTGTTTTCATACTTTTTCATGACCTTCTTCAATACTTTTTTCCCTTTAAAATACTTCCCTTTTGCAAAAGTAAATGACAAAATATAGTTGTAGCACGTGATTATGTTCAACATCTGTGACCTATTTAAGATACATGAGTCAAACTGGATCCTATAGAACATGGACAGTAAAGAAAAACTAAGTGTGAGCTTATTTTCCTAAATTTTTAACCAGGATTAGTAAATCCTGTATTTCCACACTGTCCCTTTTCGTTCATTTCTGCTAAAATTCAACAATCCCATATTTTATGAAATCTATATATCTTAAATATATTCACATACACTTTCATTTCCAGTATTTTTATATGTAAATTAAAAGATACAGATCTTAGTCAACTTCTCAAAATCCAAGAGGAAGGGAGTAAAGGTCACTTAGTAAATTGAATTAATATAACTAATCTTTGTATGGACTTTTAATATTTTTTTCCCCACTGAACACTGTTTTTCACTGAATTTTTAATTTCTGATTAACGCACATCCCAAATTGTTGCTTTTTGGTTTATTGCACTTCCCCCTCTCTCAGTTTTTCTTGATGCCTTTAGTCCTGCATGAGAGTTCCCAAAGCTGGGACAGAGTATGCAGTTGAGCAATTCTGGATTTTACTCCTTGTACTAGTCTGAAAAATAATTGGGCTGTTGTATATTCAAAAGCCTAATTAAATGTTCATTTGTTTTTGGCAAAGTTAAAAAGATTTTGACATAGAGCTTATTAGTGTGAGCCTCGTGCTTGGAGCTGAACAAATATGGAACCAGCTCTTGCCTGGCTCAGGAAAACTGGTGATCTAATTTGTTCTCATTAAGTGAAGAAATTAAGGTTTGACCCTGCAACGCTTTGATATCTCATTGCTCTGAGCCACAACGTGAGAAGGAATGTGATAATTAAGAGTAATCTGTGCGATGGCTGTCCTTCATATTTATCACACCTCTTTGTGTTTCTGCTTCAGGTTCTCCATCACGAGTTGCTGGCTATCAGAGAAGCGTGCATCAAGCTGGAGAAGGATTACCAGCCTGGCATTACCTTCATCGTTGTGCAGAAAAGGCATCACACCAGACTCTTCTGTACAGACAAAAACGAGCGGGTATGTCCTAATTGTGACCAGCAAATATCTATCAGGCAGCCAAGTTACCTTTTACTGCTTATTTAAGCAGTTGGAGACTTTTTTAAAGAACTACATAACATAGTGGGTGAGATCTTTCTGCTTGGAAAGGAAAACCTTCATTTTCTGTTTATTTTCTGACTGTTTATTTTCTCTCCCATATCATAAACTGTCAGCAGGATGTGCTTTTCAACAACTCTGCCCACCCTTTTTTAAGCTCATCAAAGTTTTCAAGTTTCTTTTCAGTTTTTCTAGTTTCCAGATCCTCCAGGACTGAGATTGGTCTGAGTGGTGTAGGGTTTAAAATGTAGATATCTTCAAGAATACTTTCTTTTCCGTTAATGCTACATTTAAGTTATTAGAGGTGTCTAATCTCTTAGACACTTGGATTTTGGTTTTGGGCATATCAAGTGTCACAACACATTATTTATAGTACTTAAATCAAATTTGAGTCCTCATCTCAATTTGTTTTTTTAAGTGAGTGTTTCGTAGTTGTTTTTGCATCTGTGTGAAGTACATCTAGAAATATTTGGTTGCTCCTTTCTAGGTGGAGAGGAGACTCCCCGAGTCTAGGATGGAGTCGTTGCTGTAAATAAGAGTTACTAATTGCAAGCTTCTGTTCACAGACAGGGTTTTTCATGTTCTTTTTCCTTTTATCAGGCTTCTCTGTGAGCATTGGAAGCCCACTAGGCTTCAAGGCGATAATTAATAACTTCTAATGCTGCCATAGAGGTGGTTTTTATATTGATAACATGCTGGGATTACAGTTGTTAAGTTGTTTTAAAATAAAGAGTATTTTTAAGTGTTTTTGAGGGAAGGAGAGGCCTGTCTTACAGCGATGTTTATACCTGGAAGAGGATAATCCAAAGTAAGTTACAGAGGAATAACCTGTCCTGGAATGGGAAGGTGAAAAGAATTTGACAAATCACGTGTAGGAAATTTTTTCTTTAATCAGAAAAGCTTATCTTTGTAGGTAACTTCTAAGAAGATTTTGCAGCTCCTCTTTTATTTTCCCTCCATAACAGAGCACTCCAGATTTTCAGCTGAACGAAGTATCAGGTTTCCTCACTCTTTCTTGACTTTTTGCTTTTTACAGATTTTTTTCACATACTTTTTTCTTGTGGTTTTTTTCCTTATTATACAGCTGAAAAGAAAAAGTGTGGGCCTTAATTGTATTTGCACTTTCTGTTCCCACAGGTTGGGAAAAGCGGGAACATTCCAGCTGGTACCACAGTGGACACAAAAATCACCCACCCGTCGGAGTTTGACTTCTACCTGTGCAGTCACGCTGGGATTCAGGTACAGCCTTCTGGGGGGTGCTGGCTTTCAGAGAGAGCTCTGCCTGTTGCTATTTCTCACATTCTTTGAGGAGCAGACAAACGTTCCAGCTCCCATCTGTGTATTTGGGCTTCTCATCTGTGCCATCCACTGCGCTCCTCTGCCATCCTTAAAATCTGAAAGACATAATGAAACATTAATGAGAGATGCAGCACACCCTGTGCGTTTAGTTTGTTTTGCTTCTCTGCTGTCTGTGCTGCTTTGAATGGTCACAGAGGATTTGGAGTATTTACAGAGCTGCTTCTCCCATTAAATTCTCCTGAAATGGGCATCCAGTTACTAGGAAACAACTCAATACAAGAGAGATCTGGAGGTGCTGGAGCGAGTGCAGAGGAGGGCAACGAAACTAGTGAAGGGCCTAGAAGACAAATCATATGAAGAGCGGCTGAAGGAGCTGGGGCTGTTTAGTATGAGGAAGAGGAGGCTGAGGGGAGACCTCATCACTCTCTACAACTACTTGAAAGGACACTGTAGAGAGGTTGGTGCTGGTCTCTTCTCACAGGTAATTAACAATAGAACGAGAGGGAACGGCTTCAAGCTCCAACAGGGGAGGTTTAGATTGAACATTAGGAAGGAATTTTTCACTGAAAGAGTGGTCGGGCATTGGAACAGGCTGCCCAGGGAGGGGGTGGAGTCACCATCCCTGGCTGTGTTTAAGGGATGTTTAGATGCGGTACTGAGGGATATGGTGTAGGGGAGGACTTTGTAGAGTAGGGGAGATGGTTGGACTCGATGATCCCAAGGGTCTCTTCCAACCTCAATGATTCTATGAATACATTTAGATAGTGTTATTGTAGTTTCACATTTTCTTGTGATTTCCTCTTCCCAGTCAGAAGCTATTAATCAACAACAGCACTGAAAGTCAACATTTTATACTGTCTATTAAAGCATATTCAGTAGGGGCACAGGTTAGGTTGCTGCAGGCTATTAATGTTTTGCTTGAAGGTACTTTCTGTGATGGCTTTTTGTCAGATCCAAGTTTCTCGAGATGAAAGTGCATTTTGGGAAGATCATTTAATTTCAGTAGCAGGGATGAAGTTCTAGCAAATGCAATCCTGCCTGAAAATGCAAAGGGATTGGTTACGTGGGGAGCAAGGAGGGAGGTGGTTTGCCTTTAAAAAGGAAAAATTTGCCCAAGTATCAAGAATTGCTCACATGATTTTTGAGGAAGCACCCAGTGAATACTGCAATTCACCTGAGAGGTGGAAATTTAAAGATTTGTTTTTTGAAAGGCTGACATCCTGTGTGATTTGCCTTCAAGGGAACGAGCAGACCTTCTCATTACCACGTCCTCTGGGATGACAATCGTTTCTCTTCGGATGAGCTGCAGATCCTTACCTACCAGCTGTGTCATACGTACGTACGCTGTACCCGTTCCGTTTCCATCCCTGCACCAGCATATTACGCCCACCTGGTTGCCTTCAGAGCCAGGTATCATCTGGTGGATAAAGAACACGACAGGTGAGTTGTGTGATTTTCAATTATTACAGAATTTGAAAGAAATTCAGGAAGGAAATGGGCTTGTGAATTCTGGGGTGAGCGGTATCCCCAATTAGCAGTTTGATGGTAAATTTGGTTTTAACACTGAATTATAGTGGGGGGGGAAAGCAGAAGTTCCTGTGTGCTTCTGTGCTTTTTGCTGTTTCAGAACTTCAGTGGTGGTTTAAGGGTAATTAACTTTTGACCATTCTGTTCAGATGAAACGAATGATACGCAAACATTGTACGCGAGGAGAGGCAGATGAAATAGGCTTTTACTTCCTTCCCCCCCAAACCTCTGTTTTGTTTTTCCCCTCCCCTCCCTTCTCTTTCAGTGCTGAAGGAAGCCACACTTCGGGTCAGAGTAATGGCAGAGATCATCAAGCACTTGCTAAAGCAGTTCAAGTTCATCAGGACACCTTGCGCACTATGTACTTTGCTTGACATGTTTTAATGTTTAGCGACTCAGTACAATCCAGAGGTGGATTCACACGAGACCAGCTGCACTTAGACCAACAGTTGCCCGAGCTACAGTGACAGCCAGCAATGAGTGATGCATCTTAAGTTTATTTTATTTTTTTTCCCCTCTGTTTGCAAGAAAGCCTTCCGTCCAAAATTTCAGTCTTGATCATGAACTGCATTCTTGTACCAAACCCCGCTATTGTTGGAAATGTGGTTTGCCAAAAAAAATAATCTCTAAGCTGCTTGGTATAAAACAGACCCATATTTTATAATTCAATCGAGAGCTGTGATCTCAGGGCTTAGGGAAAAAAAAACCCAAACCCAACCCACAAAACTCCTCATTCAGTTTGCTATTCAATGAATCGCTTTTAATAATTTGGAAAGACCTAATTCCTACTAAATTTTGATGGGCTACAATGCTGTGAATGAGCTTTTAATACAAAGAAAAGCAAATCTTTTTTTGACTATTTATGAAGCCTTGATTATTCTAGATGCATTTACAAAATTTTTATTTTCAAGAGAGTGACAAAATCCTGGTTTTCAACTGTCTTATAAAGATTCTTCTCTGTGTGTCTAAGGGCAAATGTATTTTCTGAAGCTTGTTCTTGAATGTTTTTTATTGTGCTGCATTTGAAAATGTTTTTCATAGACTAAAGAAGAATTTTAAAAAACAGAATGAACTTGTACCTAAGCTTTTACTAGGTCGTTAGATTGGCAAAAGAAAATGTGCCATTTAAAAAAAAAGAAAAAAAAATTGTAAAGAATTTTTTTAAAATCATACTGACAGCTAACTTTAGAATTTGTCATACAGGACTGTGACACTTACTTTCCAAAGTCTCTAAAGAATACGGGTCTGTGGTGATAAATCCAGTACAATCCTTTTTCACTGTTGTTTGAGTTAATGTAAATTTTATATATGTTTCACAGTATTAATGTGATAGACTAGATGCTATTATTTATTTTTATTTACTAAGGAGTGCTCATTATAATTCTGTTAACATATCAAGAATGCTTTGGAGTTAGAAATGAAAACCTTATGGTGGGGACAGTACTATTCAAATGCAAAAAAATATGCAATTCACTTGGCTGTGAGAGTTGAGGGATGCGTCCAGTCTGTGTCGTAGGGCTTGGAATTGGTAGAAAGGCTCTTTAAGCCTGCACACAACGGAGCAGGTTTTACCTGTGCAGTTCAGAGACGCACACGAGACCGACATCCTACGTTCATTCAAGCACAAAACAATTGTATTTTATTTATATGTTGAGTATTGGTAAAGCAGGAGCTCCGGTAGAGGAGAGCGGCTCACTGTAATTTAGAGGAAAGTCAGAGAATCTATGCAGTAAAGATAAATCTTAGGAAACTGAAGTTTACTTATGAAGGGGGAGGTTGAAACTCTCTTCATTATGCATAAGGTCAATAGTAAATGGGAGAGTTTCGCCATTCTCTTAGGAGAAGCATTAACTAGAACTGATAATTACCAGACAAACGCTTCTGTTAGTTTGCACACTGGGTTCATTAAAAAAAAACCAACCATAATACATATATAAACCATTGCACTAATCCTGATGCCACAAGGAAGTTTAGAAGAAAATGGAAAAAAGCCCAGGAAACTTGTTTATGCTGACTTGATTTTTGTTTATTTTTCATAACTGAAATAACACGTTAAGAGGCAGGTTCTGTAAAATTTCTTTCTCTTCCATGGCTGTGTTTGGCTTTGTCTCTTCCCTTCTCTCTCAGCAGATGCTGGGTCGCTGTTGTGAATACATTTACCTCTAGCCCCTGGGCTGGGCGAGTAGCTTTAACCAGGAACAGAGCTCTGTGCCATACAGACCACGACCCGTTGCTCTCCAATAAGCTAGAAAATGCCCAACTTTTGCTGCATAAAAGAGTTTTAGGTACATGAACTTGTGCGAGTTCAGATCTTCGCCTCGGAGCAGCGCGGTGGCTGTTGGTGGTGTTCAGGTGAAATAACAATGTAAAACCTATCAGTAGATGAATTGGGGTGATTTAATTCGGTGATTAGGGCTGCTGGGTAAGATTGTCTTCTTGGTCGTGGTTGTGTAAATCCAGATGTA
Source organism: Calidris pugnax (assembly GCF_001431845.1). Classification (NCBI taxonomy): domain Eukaryota; kingdom Metazoa; phylum Chordata; class Aves; order Charadriiformes; family Scolopacidae; genus Calidris; species Calidris pugnax. The sequence continues at coordinate 27,222,055 of NW_015094509.1, read as the reverse complement.
AAATTTTGGTGGTTTAACAGGAAGCAAATTTCTTTTTTTCTTATCTTTCCGTGTCCCAGCCCGGTTGTACGTACCTCCCCTGAACTGCAGAACCCTTCCCTGGTGGGCACGTTGCCCTTCTCTCTGCATTTGCTTGAGAGGTTGCAGATTTCCATGAAAATTCTAATTTGATGGAGTTTTATATAAGAATTATTTTTTTATATGAATTATTCTAAAAAAAAAAGGAAAAAGATCAAGCCGTTTAAGGCGCCGTTTAGTTGATTTGCTGTTTGTTACGCAGAGACCTCTTGGATGGGAAATTCATCCCTCCTCTTTCTGGGTGGATCTGGAATGATGGACTTCCTGCAGGTGGTCAGATGGGGCGAGGAGGGCAGAACCTCTCTTGACCTCAGATCTTATTTCCCAAGCAGATGATGGGACTTCTCTGCCTCCTCTTTGGGCTGGAATAGTCGTTGCAGCTGAGAAAAGGAGTTTTTGTGAGAAAAGGAGTCTTATCCAGACCCTTCATCTGAGAGTAGCTGTTGTCTGTGTATCCTCTTGGAACAAACAGCAATTTGTGTAGCTTTCCCTGAGTATGAAGAACTTGGGATGGTTTATGTGCATTTCAGGCCAGGGACATTTTTACCTTTTACAGATCTTTTGAAGCCTCTTGATACTGCTAATTCTTTATGGCTTGATTTCTCCCTCCTTTCCCCTCCCACCTCCTGCAAGCGGTCAATTAGTGAATCATTTAAAGCATTTTTCTATTGAAAAAAAAAATAATTTGATGAAGTGTATACTTTGAAAAGTACAACGTGCTAGAAATCCAGCAGCTCTTCTTTCTGGGAATAACTTTTATATAAAAAATATATAGTAAAAAATGTCTCTTGTCAAAAAAACCAAACCCCAACACCCACTATGAACACCTAAAACCCTACTCTTATTATTATTTTTTCTTACCTCCCACGTGTCTTGTAAGAACAGCAATATCTCAGGTAAACACAAAGCTCAAGATGTCTCTGTCTCACCCACGTTCCTGCTGTTGAAGCCACAGCTGAGGTTGACAGTCAGAACCACTAAGTCACTATGCAGCTCAGGTCAGCAATAACCAAACGTGCGTTACCCTCCGGCAGTTGGGGTTGGCTTTTGGGGTTTTTGGGTTCATTTTCAGCCCGTGGAAAGGAGTTGGGTGGCTCCTGCTGCACGAGAGCAGGGACCTCAGCCCTTGAGTTCCTCTTGCTCTCCATTACCTTCCTGCCGATGACCAAATTTTGCTTGAATTTGGTGGTCGGTGCAGGTGGTCCTGGTGCTCAGTGGTCTGAAAACTGATCATAATTCCACCCCGGTGACAAAAAAACCCTCTTATTCCCATGGAAGGTGTGAGTGGTGGGATGGACAAACTGACCACTCCCAGCACTGTTCCTTTTGCTTTAAAGGAGCGTGCTTGAGAGATGAAGAGATACTAATGAGTTGGTTTTTTGTATCAAAATGGTAACACTATTGAAACAAAAATGCTCAAAGGCTGAGGCAAGTTGTAGAATCTCTGTCCTCGGAGAAGCTCAAAGTTGGCTGGAGAAAGTCCCCTTGCTGGACCTGCATTTGGGCTGGACCAGACATCTCCAGAGAGTCCTTCCGAGGCACGTGGTTCTGGAGCAACCCCAAAAACCCAAGAGGAGCAAAGCACGAAATGCTCCTGGTGGGAGGTGAAAAATAATAGCGACCAAGAGAAAATACTTAAAAGTTGTCTTTTTTAATTTTTTTAAAATGTAGGAGATAGCAAGTCTAATTATTACATTCTTAGTTTTGGAAATTTCCTCTCTGGTGGCTGAATCCTATAACATTGTCCACTCCACCTCTTCCTCCACCCAGAAGACACAGAGTTGAGTCAATCCCTGAGAGGAAATGTCCTGTTGGGACCTGTTTGGAAGCGGGTGGGTTTGTCTCTGCCTTATGTCAGGGTGGCATTCAAGATAGCCCTATGCAATCTTAACACTCTTATATATGCACTGATGGATGGAGTGAGATCCCTTGGTTTTGTTAGAATTCCTTATTTTGGCTTGGTTTGGGTTAGAGTATTTCAGCAACCGCGTTTGGCTTGATGTTACCATCAACGATCTGTGTTAGGGAAGCTTTGGTGGATTCATTCCCTTGTTTCTAGATCTGTCAAGTTTTGGGAGAGTCGTCAGGGAAGGGTGGTGTGACTTAAAATGTTGGAGCCAGCACGGAAAACTTAGGGGAAACTTTTATGCTTAAAACAAGAAATCCATAATAACTATTTTTTTGATCTTCACCCAGGCCTCCAGGCAACGCTCCCTGATCGTAAAAGCCAAGAGGTTGTGAAGGTTTGGCTTTAATTCTGACTCCATCAATAACTCCTCCAGCCTTTGTCCATTTTTTAACGTGAGTTAATGCTGTTCAGATGTCAGTAGATAATTTTTATAACTAAGACAAGAGAGACTATTTCCACAAGAATTTTAAATTTAAGCTTTTGGTGAGGGTGAGGTATTAGGTTTGTGCCATGCCCAGGTTACTTTGTGAAAAGATTGAAGTTTCTGATGGAGTGAAGGTGGTTCTGAAGCTTTTGTCTAAAATCCTACGTGTATTTACACAAAAGCTTTCTGTTAAACAGAAGCTTGTGGCCTGGAGGGGTTTGTGCGTCGCTGCCAACGCTGTTTCCTTTCCTGCAGCAGTAAATTCCTCAAACACGGTGGTCGTTGGTGTCTCACCTCCAGAAACCCTCTTCCTCGTGCCAATGGATCCCTGAAATTTAACTGGGAGCAAGGACCAGGGGTAAGGTCTGTGTTAACAGCCCCCCCCAGCCAAATTCATTCGATGGCTCTAGGCTTTTTACTCTTACATGCAGATTTTGAGGAAGAAAATGGTGATATTTTGAGGTAGAGCAGGTTGGTTCTACAAGTCAAGATTATTCAAAACTTACTCAAAACTACAGGTGCTGGAAATGCAGGAGTGGGACCTTTGGAGGTTGAGATGGATGCACTTGGCTCTTGACATAACCCAGGAGCATCTCTGATGGCAAAAATAACCCATAAGGGACTTTTTCCTTTTTCTTTTTTAAGAGAACTTTTACACGTTAAATAAACGAATGTAAAAAAAACCTCTCAGTATTTTTCACACTCGATACCGGTGTAATAAAAACACATTTTTGTCCTGTTTTTTTAGTACCCTACTCCTACAGTAGCATCTCTTTTTGTGGATTTTTCCTGCCAGCGTGGCTTTCTCAATTTCTAATGCAGGACAGTACGTTGGTTTGATTTTTTTTTTTAACTTTTATATTCCAGTTGTTAACATGCTTCCTGAGGCATACATGCAGTCTTTTTCTAAGGAAAACTTCAAGTAGAAGGTAATTGCACTGATTGTTTTTGTGTGTGTTTTTTTTTTTTAAAAAAAAAACCCTCCCTTTTTACTGTAAAACTTCCTTTTTGCATCTGCTGTAGCTGTTGGAAAATACTGTAAATAGCGCTATGTAGAAGCAAATACTGCAATGCTGTGGACACCATTCCTTGTCGTCCTTGTGTGGTTTTTTTTTTTTTTTTTGGAATACTGCCATATTTTATTTACAGTATTGAGATCTGAGCTTTGGTTTTTCAACGTTGTTGGACTTGCCGTTCGCGTTACGGTGTGAATCCGAGGGCACAGTTTGCTTTATTGCAGTGGAAATATTTCGGGTTCTTCTGTCTTTATAAAAGTATTTCTTCCTCCTCTCCTCTACGTGTGTTTCTCCCGCAGAGTAAGGACAGAAAGGCAGGTTTTAAGCTCTTATTGTTGTCAGTGCAAGGTTCAGATGCTGGTCTCTGATGGCACTTTTAGATCTCAATAACAGCATTAATGTCACATCTGGCGATCAGCTGTAGCTGTCGGCGTTTTCCATCCTTCTTCCAGCATCTGACTCCTCTAGTGTCATATGAAGAAAAACCCATCTTTGTGGCAGAATTAGTGGAATGACAGGGATTTGGGACCCGTGTTGGGATGTTTTGCTCTCCGTGGGCGTGGGGCTGTGGATGTGTTTGTGCTCTGAACTAGGAAATAGTGTTGTGTCTCCGGGTGCCCGCACGAGAAAGTCATCGCTCTCCCATCCATTGTGCTTCTGTGACCCTTGGGGACAGGAGGGACCCACAGGGATGCGAACCAGCAAGTTTTGTCTCCTGTTTCTGAGGGTTAAAGACTGGAAAGATGCGTTTCCTCCGAGATGGTTTTAATCCAAAGGATTTGGGGTGGGTTTTTCTGCGTGTGCTCGGTGTGGCGCGTATTCAGCTCAGTTTAATGTGCTTCACTTGCTTTTTTTCAGTGTTGTTTCTTTGCCTGAAGTGTTAAGATGAATGTAATGGCTTGGCCAAATCACTACAAAAGGTGGTTTCGTGACACCCTTTAGTGAGCAAGCAGCTGCAGTTAAAGGCTACCTCCTGTACTCCTCCACAGATGACTTCATTTTGAAAGGGAACCTACTACACAGCAGCCAAAAAACCCTCCCAAACGAACTCTCCTTTTACTGTTTTCTTGCTGCGGATCTCGTGGTGTCATACTGTGATTTTGGAGGCTGCTCCTCCCTCCTCCTGTCTTCCTGAGGTGTCGGTGGGGCTCGTGTCCAGGCGAGGTACTCAAAAGGTGTGGGAGATGGGGAGGAGAAGGCACATCTGGCACCTTGGCTTCTCTGGGACCCGGCCCTTCCCTCGCTCACTTTCTAAAATACTGTTGTTTCCAGTGAAAAATGTTTTCATGTTTTTTAGCCATTGCCCAAAAAACGTCGTGCTTTCACTGCAAATGACATGAAGGTGCTTGAAATATATTTTGAATCTGAGGCAAAAAAAAAAAATAAATTACATATTGGAATATTTTTTAACGTATTTTTGTAGATAAGTTGACGTGAGACTGTAACAGTGAAAATACTATATTCCCTGCTCAGATCATAATAAACTTTAAAATGGAAAAAAAAAAAACAACAAACCAAAAGACCAAAAAAACCAACCCCAACGTTGAGCATGTTTATATTGTGAATATTTAGTGTCAGTTTTATGTGCGAAGCCTTGGCTGTAGCTCACCCTTGAACTAAAGGTGCTTTAAATGACCTGAACTGAAACTGTAGAAAACTGTGTTCCATACATCCCCTTTTGTTTACAATGAACCCAAACAAGCTTCCTCCTTTCAGAATGAACCACTCTGCTGACAGAAATACTACCTGGTGAAGCCCAACGCGCAGTGTGTGGTTTCATAGCAGTGTTAGAGATTAGTGTTTTTTTGTCTTTAATTTTATTTTATTTAAAATAAGTGGGCTTTATGCTATGGACGTTGGCATCTCAGAAGCAAGTGTTGCTGGAATTATATGCTACCTGCAATTTATCTTAATCAAACTGTCTTAATCTTTGGGTGTAGACACTAATGAAGTTTATTGATGACAGGGGGGGTTGCTGAAGGTCTGAGGTTTCTGGAAGCCAGTTTTTGTTGAGCAATGGGGAGTGAGCAAATAAATCCACTCACTAGCAACCGAATGGGGCAAAATCTTGAAGATTTTGTTCAGTTCTCAGTTAGAATTTTACAAAGCTCCCCCTAAAAGCCTGAAGTGCAGGGTTTTTCAGAAGACGTTTCACTACATCTTGTGTTGTGGATCCGTAGACACTATTGAGGTCGCTGTGGCCTGGAAGGGGTTTCCCTGTGCTCAATGTGCTTCTCCATGAGCATATCCTCATTTTCCTGCCAAATTGCTAATTAAGCACTGGTTTCATCCTCCCTTATCAGGGTTGGAGTGAGGGCAAGGGTGGTTGCTGAGTTTGGAGGTGGGAGAGGTTGGAGAGGGTGAGTCTGGGGAGCGTTGGCAGCGCTGAGAAATGGGAGCCACGGCACCAGATGAAGGGTGAGGACTCCCTTCCTCCCATTAAAGAGCCTCAAAGGACTCATTCCTTTCAATCTGTCCTTGGAGTGGACGGATGCAGCTTAAAACTACCTGTGGCTGCTCTTCAACCAACCCACCCACCCATGTTGTCCTACAAAACCTAGTACTTGTGTTACCCATCAGTATTAAAGGGCACATTCATTTCTATAGGGCTCTTAGCAGCACACACAGATTTTAGTTCACTTGTTTCCCCCACTGTCTGGATGTTTTACTCATCTGCTTGAGTTTTGCTATTTTTTTTTTCTCCCTTCTATAAGCACAGCTAAAATACCTGCTGGAATAACGACTGTCTAATCAGCAGCAGGGATTACAGGTAGTGACTAACCTGGGATTTAGCCTAGGAATTGTCCCTGAAATAGAAATTTAAACTTTTCCAGCCATTTTCTAGGGTTTTTGGTGGGTTTTTTTTGAGCGTGCTTGGCAAGCAGGAATTGTGGAAAGGTCAGCAAACAAGCTTGGGAATTTCTAATCCCCTGGCTGGTGCTCTTTGTATTTGCTTTGTTAGGTTAGATTTCCTGTCGGGGAAAAAAAAAAATAAATACCCTTAATGTGGACTCTGTGCTGTATTTATCAGCTTTTCCTATTCTTAAATCCACGACCAGAGGAAGCTTCTCTCGTGCCAGTACCTGGAATATTGCACATTTTTGCTTGCTTTGCTTGATTCAGAATCTGTGTTTTAGGGGCACCCCAAAATCTCAGCGCCGTGGGCGTGTGCCGGGGGTAGGATCCGATCTGTCGTGTGTCACCGTCGTGTTACAAAGAAGTTTTTCCAGTTTTCACCAAAGTTAATTCTGCATCAACTGTGCGATGCTCAGATCCCGCTGTTTCTGTGCTGGGGGGGAAAAAAAGGTATTATCAACTAAATCTGTTGTTCCTGATAACTTTTTTTCTCATTGGACTTAACAAGACTGAGCCCTTAAATTGCTCCTCTCATTTACGAGTCACAACTTGGTGATTTTATTAGAAAGTAAATAACCCCTCTCTAATTGCCTGACCCACTCGAATCTTTAATTGATCTTCAGTTGCCCGGCACTGGGGAATCCCCAGTATCCTCTGGGAAATCCCTCCCACCACCAGATGGGTGCATTTTTTCCAATACTTTGGGAAAGGTTTGGGGCAGGAGAAATCGTTTGAGTACCTGGTGCTGGGAAGGGTTATTATCTGCTTTCCCTTAAGGAATAATTGCTGGTAGACCATTTGGGAGAGCAAGGCATTTGTTGAGGGAGGGAGGACGAAAAGGGGAAAAAACACCCCAAAACTAAAACCTAGAACAAGACACATGGAAGTGTGTGTGTGTGTATATACACACATATGGTAGTGGAAGGAAAGGGAGACTCTTCATAACAGATCTAAAAGGCAGTATTTTGCTGGAAACACCAAGCACAGTCTCACAGTGCTTCATTAGCCATTAGCTCGTTAGTCTTCAATCCCCAAAGTCTCCACATTTTAGGGCAATTCCTAAGTAAAGCCCCAGGTTTCTGTGCAGCCAAGTGGTTTAACTCCATCTCGGGAGGGAGGTGGAAAACAGAATGTATTGATTAAATCCATATTATTATTATTAATAGTAGTAGTATTTTTGTCCTTCACTTTGGTACATTGCAGATTGAACTGACACCTGTTAAGGGTTTTAATCTCGTAATTATTTTTTTTATAATTATTTTTTATAAAATAAGAGGAAAAGAACCAAAAATCAGTTCAGAAATTTCACGTTGTCAGCGTTCCCTCAAATCCGAATGCTTTTACGACTGTTTCAAGTTTGCTTTTTTTTTGTGTTTTAAAGGAAAAAAAGAAAAATTCAAAAAGATAACGCTGTTAAGGGCCTCATTTCAAGTGGTACTAAATGTTTGTGGAGTAGTGTGTGTGTGTGTGTGTGTGTGTGTGTGTGTGTGTGTGTGTGTGTGTGGCTGTACTAAGGTGTCTGGTGACAGAGATGCCCTCGTGCTGGTTGGGTCAGGGCGATGCTCCAGGAGGTGAAGAAGCAGCTGCAGAAAGAAGCCTTGGCTTTGACTTGTTGACTTGGAGATGTGTTGACGGTGCTGTGGGGTTCCCCAGGTGGCATCTGAGGGTCCCTCCATGTCCCTCTGCCACCAGGAGCTCCACGGAGGTGTCTCTTGAACCCACCAGCCCCATCTCCCTCCCATAGTTTGACCTTTGCCTGACGCCGCTTTCCGTTAAGCCTTAAGGAAATGATACCTTTGTCAGATTTCTTATTGTTGTTGTTGTCGTTGGTTTTCTCAGAGTCTGCAAAAATACTGTTTTTTAAGGAGAGTAGCTGAACTGGGAGAAAAAGGAAGTTTTCTCACCCGAGGGAAGAAAGGGAAACTGGTGGATCTCTCTATACTGTGACCCATCCTTCGCGCCGCCCGGCCCCGTCGCTCGCCGGAACCCGGGCTCTTTCTTGGCATTTTTACCCAGATCTCAGCTTTTTCTTATTTTTTTTCTTTCTTTTCCTCTCTGCCGGTGGTTGAACATTGTCTCCTCCCTTCCCCCTGCTTTAGGAACCCTCTGCCTGAAGGAGGAGCAGGGTTTAATGCTTCAATCCACGTGGGGAAAGGAAAAGCTGCTCTTGAGTTCCGTGCTCGCTTTGCTAGTGCCATCCTCTTCCTCTTCCACTCACCTAGAACCCTTACTTAACACATTTGAAATAGAGGCAAAGAAAACGTTGGGGACCCAGCTTGCTTTTTTTTTTTTTAATTATTTCTCCTTTTTTTTGAATTTTTTTTATTTTTTTCCTGATTTGGATCTACCTCACGTCAACAGTTGGGTGCTATTTGACTCAAATTGTGGATGAGATTTGGCAAAAAGCGACCAAACGGCGCGAGTGCCGCGCTCCGCCAACCAAAACCTCGGGGTTTAGTGTTTGGGGACAACAAATATTGTATTTTGAGTTTTATACTTTGTGCCTTTGTGGTTTTTGTTGGGTTTTTCTGTTTGTTCCCCCCCCTGCTCAGTGCGTAGCAATCAAAAGTCACGGTCTTAATTAAAAAGAGCAACTGAATTTTAACCACAAAGTTTTAGGGAGAAAAAAAACCCCACCAAATGTAGTTTTAGCAAATTTTAAAATGTTTTTCTGTATCAAGTCAGAAAATCAGTATCACAACAGAACTAGGCAAAGAGAAATAGCCAATAAAGAGGCTTTTTTGGGAATATATAATCCTGACCCTTGGTATCTACATCTCGGTGTGTATCGATCTGTGTCTGCACGGACACACACGGGCAGGAGGAGGGGGGTTTGGGGGGGTGTGTGCATGTGTATATACATATTTTTATATATATGCATGTGTATATTTATATATATGCATGTATATATATATTTATATATATATAAAATGAAGGGATGGATGCGCGAGGGGAAGGGAATAAAACATCGACTTTTCCACTGTTTTCTACAGAACAGTTTACAACTTTGTGTAAGTTTTTCTACTACGTGAGCCTTTTTTACTTCAAAATGATTCCTTTTCTGGAAGCTTTTTCAGTTGTGATGCTCTATCTTGTTTTGAAATTTAAAAAAAAGAACAAAACCAAAAAAACAAATGGGAAAAAAAAAAATCGACTTTTTACCGATACCTAAATACAGAGGGGGAATCTTTTTTTTTTTTCTGTAGAATTTGTATTTAGTTTAAAGAAAAAAAAACTAATAACCTATCTATGGAGTTGTAAAAGCGCTGACATTCCATCGTGGCAGGATTTCAAAGCTCTTTTCTAAAGGCTTTCTGCTGCAGAGAGACTCGAACACGAGGAAAATGCCTCTGTTAAATGTGTTTTTGTTTGGTTTTTTTTATTATTATTTTAATAAAACTGCTCCATCAGGTCTATACTTAAGCTATATTTTCTAAAGCCTAATCATCCTTTAATATGCTGCGTATGAATTATCAGCATGGTTGCACTTTCTCAGTAATAATGTATGCCCTGCTAATTGGCTCCCGGGAAGGACTCGTTAGGTTTTTTTTTTAACGAAACAAATAGTACTTTGGGCAGAAGGTAATATTTATAGAGGTACCTCAAGACAAAAAAATTAAAAAAAAATTAAAAAAAAAAATAAAGAGCCTGAATATGCTGCATTTTGTTCCTTTAACATTTTTCATGTAGCATTTGTTTGCTTTTAGTTGGATTTTTTGGGGGGGGGGGGGGAGAATTACTAGCTACCTGGTTTGCTTTTTTTGGGGGGGGACCCCAGTAGTGTCTTGGACTCTGTTTTTTCTTGCTCTCTCTTGTAGAATGTCGTACCCGGCCTTGGTTTCATGCAGTTGGTTTGTTTTTTGGGGTGGGGGGAATTGCCCGGCACCGTGTATGTGAAGGGGAGGGGGGGACCATAAGGAAAATAACGCTTTACGTCGACTTGAGGAAAAGGCTACTTATATTTCTAAAACAGACAATACATGTTCTTTATTCTTAATTAGTCTTATTTTTCCCTCGTGCTGCTTTCTTGACTCTTAATTAGGAGGGGACGGACGGACGGACGGGTCATTAATGGAGGAACAACCAAAGCCACCCAACTGACCCAGTTGGTCGATGTTTTTTGGGGGTGATGGAGAAGTGGTGGGACGTGGGCTCAGTGTCCCCAACCCCCCCAATGTCCCCAACCTGCCCCAAATCAGAGCAGGATCCCTCCCTCTCTCCAACCCCTCCTCTACTTCTTCCTTTCCGAGTCCGTAAAAACACCAAAAAAACATAATTAAATCTAAAAATCTGCAGAGATGGGGAATTTCTTTGTTGGGAACTGTTGAAGGAAGCTTCAAAGGCTGTGAAAAAAAAAAACCCGAGCATTTATTGTCATGTTTTTAAGCTTAGGTGGGTCCTTTCCCGAGTTTGTTTTACAGCTTGTTAAGGTAAAATAGTTTGCACTACTTTTGCAATAAACTCATGAAAAACCCTAACAGTTTCTGTTTTGGTTTCTTACTGTATAGATCTATACGACTAATACTAAAGAATTTTAGCATAGTGTTTTTCACCTCAGAACATAAAGACTTGTAACAAAGCTCAGAATGCTGTAATTCCTGACAAAATAATGATGTGAATGATATTTTATAAAAAGTTATTTTGTATGGTGTCAATTTTTGTTTTTGCCTCATAGTATGTCAATAAAATAAAATTCCTCATCTTTACAAGTTTGGCTTCGATGGCTCTTTCTTCAATTCTGCCGATTTCTGCTCTCACTTGTCCATTGTAAGATTTTCTTCAGTTTTCCAGGAGCACCCAGCGGGGACGGATTCCTGCCCTTAATGAATTTTCGGTGGTGAGTAGAGCGGAGCGGTGGGAGGACACCTCATCCTGAGAGGTCCTTACTCTACGCCAAATTTTGCTCTGTCAAATTGTAATCTAAATGTAAAGGTGCTGCACGGGGTGTGTGGGGTTATTCCTGGGGAGCAGCTCTGAGGAGAAACACCTGGGAGTCCTGGTGGACAATAGGATGACCATGAGGCAGCAATGTGCCCTTGTGGCCAAGAAGGCCAATGGCATCTTGGGGGGCATCAGGAAGAGCGTGACCAGCAGGTGGAGGGAGGTCATCCTGCCCCTCTGCTCTGCCCTGGGGAGGCCCCATCTGGAGCACTGGGTCCAGTTCTGGGCTCCCCAGTTCCAGAAGGACAGGGAACTGCTGGAGAGGGGACATTCAGCCGAAGTCCTCGCTGGGGATTAGTGAGCTGCCAAAATTCACCACAGCCACCTCCAAGGCCTTGATGTGACTCTTTATCAGGGAATGTAGGGATAGGATGAGGGGGAATGGTTTTAAACTGAAAGAGGGGAGGTTTAGATGAGATCTCAGGAAGAAATTCTTTGCTGTGAGGGTGGTGAGACACTGGAACAGGTTGCCCAGAGAAGCTGTGGCTGCCCCATCCCTGGAGGGGTTCAAGGCCAGGCTGGATGGGGCTTGGAGCAACCTGGTCTGGTGGGAGGTGTCCCTGCCCAGGGGGGTTGGAACTGGATGGTCTTTAAGGTCCCTTCCAACCCAAACCATTCTATGATTCCCCCCTGGAGGGATGGCCAGCAAGCGCTGCCCCCCTACGTGACTGACCCAGGCAAGAACCATGGAAAGCCTCTGCGTCAACTGTTGCTTTTCATACAAAACATTTATTTTACAAAGTTGCGTATAAAGTTCCACACAGGGCGGTTACCATTTCTATAGTAAAAAAACCAAAACTATATCCCCAAAACAAAAAACCAACCCCCCAAACAAAAACAAATGAAAAAGCCAGCTCCGTCGCTCACGCGGTAAAAGGGTCGCTCATTCTCAACAAGCCACATCTAAGAGACTTCATGGTGTGGTTTGGTGGAACACCACGGCCACGCTGCAGAGGTGGAGCCCAGGAGAGCAAAAGGTTCCAGCTGTACATATTTATGTTATCTAACCTGTGTTCTTTTTACCACCACAGCCCCAGAACCACACGAGCTCCTGGAATGGCTCATCCTCTGCCCTGTTCCTGTGCCCATGGGGCTTTTCAGGCCACCCCACAGAAGCAGCTGTTTTTACAGAAAGACCTTTTTTTTTAATAGTCTTGGTCCACAGGTAACACCCTGGCACCGTCCCAGAGAAGCCAGGGAGGGTTTGATGGGTTATGGGCTCCCCAAGGAGGCTGAGGACAGCAGACACCATGTAAAACACCTCCCCTCACACCTCTTCTTCTGCTCCGAGGAGAAACACAAAGTGTGGGAGAGGCCTCCCTTGAGTCAGAGACTGAAAAGCTGCCCACCCGTAAGAAAAATTAAATTTGGATACTGATTGTCTGGAGAAGTCACTTGAAATCATCTGAAGCAAGTTCCGCCCTCAGGTTCACCTCGGGCTCTTCTCACCCCACCACGTTGCCGGGGGAGGAATCCCGCTCTTCAACAAGTATCAGGTTCAATTTCTAAACTTCTTAAAGCAAAAGCAGATGGCTCAGTGTATAAATATATCCAGCAGCTGGATTCTCAGTCACAAAAATAACATCCTTTTACACAAGAGAAAATGGATCGACTATGAGGCCGTTCTCCATCGGTCTTAAGATCCAACATCTTCACCAACAGTTTCGTCTTCATCCTCTTCCTCCTCATCCTCTTCATCATCTTCCCCCACTTCTCCATCTCGCTTCTCTTTTTCAAGCATTTTTAGGTATTTGCTAGCCAGGATCTTCTTTGGCAAGATATCTGGAAGGTAAAATTCTTTCTTTTATAGTCTGTTTGAACACTTAGATTGCCTCATTAATACCAGTGCCTCCATACCACTAAGGATATGAAGTAAAACGGAGGCTTTGTTAAAAACATTATTATTTAAGTGAATACTGAATTAGGAATAAGAGGGAACTACCCCCTTACAGCACAAATAACCACAGATAAGGCATGTATTTTACAACTGATTACTGGCAAATTGTCTTTACTATCTGCTCACACACATGATTTATTTGATGTAAACCAGAGCACTCAATTACCCAACTGCTTTGGATTCAACAAGCTGTTTCCATCCTGCAGAAACAGGTTTTCTGCATAAAGGTAAAATATGTGCTTGGGGCAATAATGATGGACCTGAGACAACACAGAGCTGTGTGCTCTGAAAGTACAGCCATGGGGAACTCAGACTGGGCTGGGAATATCTTATTCTCCCCCTACACCCTGTGCCAACGCCTTTTTCCGAGTCAAGCGTTAGAACAAAAATACAGGTATCAGTAAAAAGTGTGTGTGCATCCACACGTGTGTGTAACGTATATATGTAAAAAAAAAAAAGGAATGAGGAGCCATAGGATGAGTCACTCAGAGCAACAGCTTCCAGATTTAAATGTGTAATTTTGGGGCCACGTAACTTCTCAGCCAAAGATGCGCAGCAATCTCGCGTTACGGGCTGGAAGCTTTCAGAGGGAGCTGCTGGAATTCCAGAAGTGCCTCAGGCAACGTGCTGAGAACTCCTGAGCCTCCTGTCATTTTGAAGCACCAGAAAAATCCCCATTCCCAAAGAAATGTTTTCAGTGACGTAGTTGCTGAGTTCCAGTTGAATGCTCTACAGGAGACTAATGACCAGCAGAACTGTGTCCTCACAAAACAATTCAATAAGAGCAAAATTTCCTTTTCCAAATTACACACTGGATTTACCCCCACGCTATAGATACCTGCAAGGAACTGGAAGGTCTCACACTCTTCTGCAGTATGAGACAGGTCACTGTAAGTTAGAGCGTTCTTCTCCTTGCCTCTGCCATGTTTGTAGGAGTACGTAGCCAAATACTGAACAAAAAGTTCCTACAAAATTAAAACACAAGTCAAACTATGAATTCACACATACAGCTGCCAGCAGTTTTCTTTATTCCCTTTTTAAAGGCACAAATGCCACATTTAACTGCACGTATTTGACACTTTGTGGAGAGATGCACTAATTTCAGAAGAGCTGAAGTTCAGGATATAGTTGCCTCTCCTTGGAGAACCGACTGCAGGTTTGGGTTCTGGTACATCACTTAATTTGTGCTGCTTTTCGACACTTCCCACAGCCCAGGAAATGACCCTTGGGATGAGAAAGCAGCAGGGTATCATTTCCACACAGGCTAATTTGTATTAATTGACAGTGGTGGAAATAAGAACCTCCTGCATTGCTCACAGACTCCTGGAGCTCAGCTGGATGGGAAGATGCCCAAACCCTCAGCAAGTTTGCCGATGACACCAAGCAGTGTGGTGTGCTCAACAAGCTGGAGGGAAGGGATGCCATCCAGAGGGACATGGACAGGCTTGAGAGGTGGGCCCGTGTGAACCTCATGGAGTTCAACCAAGCCAAGTGCAAGGTCCTACACGTGGGTCATGGCAATCCCATGCACAAATACTGGCTGGGCTGAGAATTGCTGGAGAGCAGCCCTGAGGAGAAGGACATGGGGGTGTTGGTGAATGAGAAGGTCAACATGAGCTGGCAACATGTGCTCACAGCCCAGAAAGCCACCTGCATCCTGGGCTGCATCAAAGGCAGCGTGGCCAGCAGGGTGAGGGGGGGGGAATTTCGTCCCTCTGTTCCACAGGTCAGACCCGACCTGCGTCCAGATCTGGGACCCCCAACACCAGAAGGCCATGGACATGTTGGAATGGGTCTGGAGGAGGACCACAAAGATGATCCAAGAGCTGGAGCACCCCTGCTGCGAGGACAGGCTGAGAGAGCTGGGGTTGTTCAGCCTGGAGAAGTCTCTAAGGAGACATTACAGCCCCTTCCAGCACCCAAAGGGCCTGCAGGAGAGACAGGGAGGGACTCTTTATCAGGGAGTGGAGCCACAAGATGAGGCGTAACGGTTTTAAGCCCAAAGAGTGTAGGTTTGGGTTAGATATCAGGAAGAAACTCTTTCCTGTGAGGGTGGTGAGACACTGGAACAGGTTGCCCAGAGAAGCTAGGGCTGCTCCATCCCTGGAGGGGTTCAAGGCCAGGCTGGATGGGGCTTGGAGCAACCTGGTCTGGTGGGAGGTGTCCCTGCCCAGGGCAGGGGGGTTGGAACCCGATGATCTCCAAGGTCCCTTCCATCTACCCGTGATTCTACACAGCCCTTTTTCCACAGCGAGAGACCGACGCCTGAAGCTCGATGGCCGCCGAGCGTTGGGCCCTGGCAGCGGGGGAAGTCCCACCGGCCGGGGACGAGCCCGGCACCGACACGGAGGGAGGCGGGAGCCCGGCCCTGAGGCGGCGGCCCCTCAGGGAGGCGCAGGCCCAGGCCCGGCGGGGAAGGGCGCGGGGCCGGCGGAGATGGAAGGGGAAAGGGGAGGCGGTACCGTGGCTTTGGCGGTGAGGAAAAGCGCGTCCTGGTTGATGCTGGAGACCTCCGGGGAGCTCTTCATGATCACGCGGATCCGCGACAGGGGCAGCGACACCAGCCGGTTCTCCCCGCCGCTCGGCCTCGCCGCCATCTTTTCCCCCCCCGAACCCCGGCACCGGCTCCGGCCCTTCCCCCCAGCCCGGCGAAAAATGGGCGGTCGCCGCGGCCCGCCGGGAGCTGTAGTCCCCGGCCGCCATGGGGGGAGGACCGGCGGGACTACAGCTCCCAGCAAGCCGGGCGGAGGGAGGACTACAAGCCCCAGGGCGCTCCTCGCCCTTCTCCCCGCCCTTTCCCGGCGGCGGGGCCACCGCTGTTCCTGAGGTGGAAGGCGGGCGCCGTGAGGAACCGGGATGTCCGGCTGCTGGTACCTCGGGGTAGGGGAGTCTCCTCTCCCTTTCCTCCGTGTTCCCAAAGCGCCGGGAAGGGCCTGAGCGTTCCCCCGGGCCGGCCCGGCCCCGCCGCCTCGCGGGGGGG